>NC_089597.1:127330065-127630065 GCF_019320115.1 Miscanthus floridulus
TCTTTTCAAGATGAATGTCTATATTTTCTGATATGATTGAAGAAATCATGGAAGTTTTCATGGATGATTTTTCTGTTTTAGAAAAACTTTCGATGATTGTCTTGAAAATTTAGACAAGGTTTTGCAAAGATGTGAAGAAAAGCACTTAGTCCTTAATTAGGAAAAATGTCATTTCATGGTTAGAGAGGGCATGTGCTAGGACACTTGGTGTTTGAACAAGGGATAAAGGTAGATAGGCTAAATTAAAGTAATTGAACATTACCTCCTCCTATAAATATCAGAGGGATCCAGTTTTCTTTGTCATGCAGGATTTTACTGCCGCTTTATAAAAGATTTTTCACATTGCTAGACCACTAACAAATCTTTTTGCCAAGGATGTTCTCTTTGAATTTGATGATGCATGTTTAAATCATTTGATATTCTAAAGAAAGCGCTCATCTCTGCACAAATCATTCAACCCCCTAATTGGTTGCTACCTTTTGAAATTATGTGTGATGCAAGTGATTATGCTGTGGGGGTAGTTTTTGGACAAATAAAATAAGAAGCATCATGCAATTGCTTATGCTAGCAAACTCTGACAAGACCTCAACTTAATTATGCAACAACAAAAAAAAGAACTCCTGACTGTTGTTTTTGCTATTGATAAGTTTAGATCTTACTTAGTAGGAGCTAAGGTGATTGTTTACACTGATCATGCTGCTTTAAAATATATGCTCACTAAGAAAGATGCAAAACCACTACTTATAAGATGGATTTTGCTACTCCAAGAATTTGATTTAGAAATAAAAGATAAAAAGGGAGTAGAAAATTCTATTGCACTTGTCCAGAATGCAGTTTGAAAATCCGTAGGAATTGCCCACACGATTCGCTACAGGATGACATACTCTTCAGATCATAAAATCTGACCCCTAGTACGTGAATATTGTTAATTTTATGGTTGCAAGATATGTACCACTAGGGGAGAACAAAGGAAGCTCATCTACAAAGTCGTCTCCACATATGGGATGAGTCGTACCTCTTCAGAGTTTGTTCTGATGGCCTACTCAGGAGGTGTGTACCGGCAGAAGAAGGCATCAAGATCATCGAATGATGCCACTCATCACCATATGGAGGACATTATGGTGCATTCCGCACTCATTCGAAGATCTAGCAAAGTGGATTCTTCTGGCCAACCATGTATGAAGATACAAAAGACTTCATCCGGAGGCGTGGAGCGTGTCAGAGGCACAGGAATATCAATTCAAGAGATGCCATGCCACAAACCACCAACCTCCATATTGAGCTTTTCGATGTCTAGGGTATCGACTACATGGGACCGTATTCAAAGTCAAAGAACTATGAATATATTTTGGTGGCAGTTGACTATGTCTCCAAGTGGGTTCAAGCTATGCCATGTAAAGCTGCTGATGCGAAGAACTTCAAGAAGATGTTTGAAGATGAAAGGGACCTGATGCCTAAGAGGGGAGGGGTGAATTAAGCAACTTAAAACTCTAACTCTAAACTATGGCCTCTTTTTCTACGCTTAGGAAAAATTATGCAAAGATAACTATCTAAATATGCAACTACGGTTTTTCTAGTATGTTGCTATCTCTACCGCAAAAGGAGTTATGCAACCTAGGTTTCAAACCTATCAACTAGCCTATCACTAAGCTAGGAAAGTAAAGCACACACTAAGATTGCAATGTAAATGCGGAAGCTAAAGAGTAAGGTAGAGATATGCAAACTCCCGTCGACGACTCTGGTATTTTTACTGAGGTATCGAGAAGCTAAAAGGTCCTAATGGCTAGAGAGGGTGAATAGCCTAAGAAATTTCTACAACAACACTTAACAAACCGGCTAGACAATTATGTGGCGAAGCAAGTGTTGCGCTAGCCTACAAAAAATACAAGCCACCTATCACAATTCTACTTTCTATAGTTCCTTTTCACACAATGGCCATGTCACTACACTAAGTTAGTGTGCTCTCAAAGACTAACTAAAAAGCCACACTAACCAAACTAACAAGCTCTCACAACTAGCTACACTAAAGAGCTTGATAACTAGTTTGCGGTAATGTAAAGAGAGAGAGTAAGATGGTTATACCGCCATGTCGAGGAATGAACCAATCAATCACAAGAATCAATATCAATAAACCAATCACCTTAGAATCAAATGATGACATAATGATTTTTTACCGAGGTTCACTTACTTGCCGGCAAGCTAGTCCTT
Organism: Miscanthus floridulus; assembly: GCF_019320115.1. Lineage (NCBI taxonomy): Eukaryota > Viridiplantae > Streptophyta > Magnoliopsida > Poales > Poaceae > Miscanthus > Miscanthus floridulus. Next base: position 127,332,274 of record NC_089597.1, read on the forward strand.
GTTGTGGCGATTCACTCACTTGGAGGTTCACGCGCTAATTGGCATCACACACCAAACCCTCAATAGAGTGCCGCACAACCAACACAAGATAAGGATCACACAAGCCACGAGCAATTCACTAGAGTACCTTTTGGCTCTCCACTAGGGAAAGGTCAAGAACCCCTCACAATCACCACGATCGGAGCCAGAGACAATCACCAACCTCCGCTCGATGATCCTCGCTGCTCTAAACCATCTAGGTGGCGGCAACCACCAAGAGTAACAAGCAATTCCATAGCGAAACATGAACACCAAGTGACTCTAGATGCAAATACTCAAACAATGCACTTGGATTCACTCCCAATCTCACAAAGATGATGAATCTATGATGGAGATGAGTGGGAGGGCTTTGGCTAAGTCATAAGGTTGCTATGTCAATGTAAATGGCCAAGAGAGTGAGCTTGAGCCAGCCATGGGGCTTAAATAGAAGCCCCCATGAAATAGAGCCGTTGTATACCTTCACTGGGCACAACACTAGGTGACTAGATGCTCCGGTTGGATCGACCGAACGCACCTTGCCAGCGTTCGGTCAATAGATGGCTGCCACATCATCCCTCTCTTCAAATACTGAGCGCCCGATCCCAACGGTCAAGTAATGACTAGACACAGCAAAGTGCCACGACTGGACACAGGACCCCAGCATCCGGTCACTTCCAAAAAGGTTCCAGCTATGACCAGACACGTCAGTTGGATCTCGACCGGACATAGTACCCTAGTGTCCGGTCACTTCTAGTAAGCCTCAACTCGCAACCGGACTCACCCAGTGTCTAGTCACTCACTATCTCCTCTAGGCGCTGCCACATTAGCAGGACAGGACGCACCCTGCCAGTGTCCGATCATGAAGTGACCTAGCATCTGGTCGAAGACCGATGCCAGCGTCTTCACTACTTCCACTAACCGGACGCACCCGGTCCAGTTGAGGCCAGCGTTCGGTGCACTCTATGAAATCATGTCTTTTTATACAGGGTGCCGGTGGCACCGTCAGACTGTCCGCACTCTACGGGCAGACACTCCACCGGTGAAGTTTCAAACCCTTGCTCCCAAGTGCTAAACACAATGTGTATCACCTTTGTACATATGTGTTAGCATATTTTCACAAACATTCTCAAGGGTGTTAGCACTCCACTAGATCCTAAATGCATATGCAATGAGTTAGAGCATCTAGTGGCACTTTGATAACCATATTTTGAAACGAGTTTCCACCTCTTAATAGTACGGCTATCGATCCTAAATGTGATCACACTCTCTAAGTGTCTCGATCACTAAAACAAAATGGCTCCTACCACTTATACCTTTGCCTTGAGCCTTTTGTTTTTCTCTTTCTTCTTTTCAAGTCCAAGCACTTGATCATCACCATGGCATCACCATCATCATGTTATGATCGTCATTTGCTTCGCCACTTGGAATGTGCTACCTATCTCATGAACACTTTGATAAACTAGGTTAGCACTTAGGGTTTCATCAATTCACCAAAACCAAACTAGAGCTTTTAGAAGCGCGTAAGCTTCCCCCTAGTCCTCATTGGAGCCCCTATCAAGAAATCCCTCGCAAGGGCCAAGTTCTTGGTTGGGTAACTCCGTGGATAGCCTTAGGCCTTCCCCACATACAAGTGGGTCTCCGATGTGCCTTCTGGCAAGCCTCTCCTGGATGCTCCCCATTGTCTTTACTATCAAGCTTCTGGCCAAAATGCCACTGGCCTTGTTCCCTTCGGTACACGGTGGTGGCCACACCACAAACGCGGTTGGTGTAATTTTGCAAGACTACAAGCCCATCTGATGTACAACAACGGTGCATGCAAGCACCGAGTGATAAGAGCTATGCAAACCTCACTAAACACTAGGCCTAAACCTAGAGCAAGCGCATAAGTGGTGGTCTAATCAACCTAAGCACTTCGCAAAGCACCTACGCTAATCACCTAATGAATCACTAAGCACTATGCAAGTGGAGATCACTAAAATGGTGTATCAACACCCTTGGTATGTTTCCTCAGCTCTCCACATCTCAAATGGCAGGTTTGGGGGTCTATTTATAAGCCCCACCAAGAAAGTAGTCGTTGGGGGGGAGAAACCTAGCTTTCTGCTACTGACCGGACGCTGCTGTTGTCCTGACTAAATGTGTTCGGTCATCCCGACCATTAGAGCACCCACATTGATCGGACTCTAGGCTGATGAAAGCTCTAGTTGGTTTTGGTGAATTGATGAAACCCTAAGTGCTAACCTAGTTTATCAAAGTGATCATGAGATAGGTAGCACATTCCAAATGGTGAAGCAAATGAAGATCATGACATGATGATGGTGATGCCATGGTGATGATCAAGTGCTTGGACTTGGAAAAGGAGAAAGAGAAACAAAAGGCTCAAGGCAAAGGTATAAATGGTAGGAGCCTTTTTGTTTTGGTGATCAAGACACTTAGCGAGTGTGATCACATTTAGGATCGATAGTTGTACTATTAAGAGGGGCAAAACTCGTTGGTTATCAAAGTGTCACTAGATGCTCTAACTCATTGCATATGCATTTAGGATTTAGTGGAGTGCTAACACCCTTAAAAACATTTGTGAAAATATGCTAACACATGTGCACAAGGTGATACACTTGGTGGTTGGCACATTTGAGCAAGGGTTAGAAACTTCACCGGTGGACAGTCCGATGATGCCATCGGTGCCCTGTACAGAAAAGACAGGATTTCACAGAGTGCATCAGACGCTGGATTCAACTGGACCGGATCGTCCGGTCAGTGGAAGCAGGGAAGACGCTGGCATCGGTCTTCGACCGGACGCTGAGTCACATTGTGACCGGACACTGGCTGGATGCATCTGGTCCTGCTGATGTGGTAGCTCATAGAGGAGATAGTGAGTGACCGGACGTTGGGTGAGTCCGGTCATGAGTGGATGCTTACTAGAAACGACCGGATGCTAGGGTCCTACGTCCGGTCATTTTGAGCAGTGCGTCCAATCACAACTTAAATGTTCTGATGACCGTTCAGATTAGGCGATCAGTGTTTGAAGCCAATGACACATGGCAAACATTGGGTGACCAGATGCTGGGGTCCTACGACCGGTCGATATGACTAGAGCATCCGGTCACCCCAAACAGTGCCCAGTGAAGGGGTACAACGGCTCTATTTCATGGGAGCTTCTATTTAAGCCCCATGGCTGGCTCTAGCTCACTCTTTGACCATTTGCATTGACATAGCAACCTTGTGAGCTTAGCCAAAGCCCTCTCACTCATCTCCATCATAGATTCAACATCTTTGTGAGATTGGGAGTGAATCCAAGTGCATTGCTTGAGTGTTTGCATCTAGAGGCACTTGGTGTTCGTATTTCATTGAGGGATTTACTTGTTACTCTTGATGGTTGCCGCCACCTAGATGGCTTGGAGCAGTGAGGATTGTTGAGCGGAGGTTGGTGATTGTCTCTGGCTCTGATCATGGTGATTGTGAGGGGTTCTTGACCTTTCCCCGGCGGAGAGCCAAAAGGTACTCTTGTGAATTGCTCGTGGCTTGTGTGATCATCTTGTGTTGGTTGTGTGGCACCCCATTGAGGGTTTGGCGTGTGATGCCAATTAGCGCATGAACCTCCAAGTGAGTGAATCACCACAACAAGGACTAGCTTGCCGGCAAGCAAGTGAACCTCGATAAAAAATCATTGTGTCATCATTTGATTTCGAGGTGATTGGTCTTCATTGATATTCATTCTTGTGATTGATTGGTTCACTCCTCGACTCGGCGGTATAACCATCTTGCTCACTCTCTCTACTTTACCGCAAACTAGTTGTCAAACACTTTAGTGTAGCTAGTTATGAGAGCTTGTTATTTTGGTTAATATGGCTCTTTAGTTAGCCTTTGAGAGCACACTAACTCAGTGTAGTGACATAGCCATTGTGTGATTAGAAACTATAGAAACTAGAATTGTGTTAGGTGGCTTGCATTTTTAGTAGGCTAGCGCAACACTTGCTTCGCCTCATAATTGTCTAACCAGTTTGATAAGTATTGTAGTAGAAATTTTTAATAGGCTATTCAGCCCCCTCTAGCCATTAGGACCTTTCAGCCGAGTCCGGTCTCACTCGATCGGACCATCCTATCGCGCTGGCGCTGTTCTAGAACCTCTCTAGACTTGATCGGATGCTATACTTTGTGCATCTGATCGTCCAATGCCGCTACATCTGATCACGCTGAAAACATTATCATGACAAAGAACAGGGTCATTGGTGTGTCTAGTCACTGCTTCGCTCAGCGTCCAGTCATAGCTGCTGACGCCTACTATTAGTGAGCAACTGATCGGATGCGTTCGGTCCCTATAAGGGCCACGTCCGGTCACCTCTGCCAAGCTCGTTTCTTCATGATCTTGCGTCCAACTTGGTTCCATCTTCGTGCTTGGACTATGCTTGATATCTTGGGTCTTCTCTTATGCTTCTAGGGTCTTGCTTAAGGTGTTGATCATTGGATCATCATGTCCCTTCGTCCAAGTCATGTCTTGCACCCTATTGAACTACAAAACAATTACTTGCAAATTCATTAGTCTAATTTGGTTGTGTTGGTCATCAAACACCAAAATCTAAAGTAAATAGGCCTAGGGTCTATTTTCCTTACAATCACCCCCTTTTTGGTGATTGATGACAACACGACCAAAGCAAGCAAATAATAAAAATTTAGAATTTAAAAACTATTTACTTGCTAGGATGCAATGCAAAGGGGAAGGTTATATGATGCTAAAAGATACCACATGTAAACATCTTTGGAAACTTATCTTGCCCATGCAAATGTCCCTATGTGGCATTATGGATTTAAGCCTCTCCCTAACTCCATAATCCACTATCCTCCCTTTCTCGGACCATTACCACTTGTAAATTAGTATGATCAGGCTTGCTTTTGGTCCTACAAATTCTCCCCCTTTGGACTCAAACACCGAAAAGGAAGACATTAGTAGCACAAGGAAGGGTCAAACTTTGTGATCCTTTGTATGTGGAGTGGAATAGGTCACAAAATTTGACTCTTACATTACATAGACTAAGCTCCCCCTAAATATTTGCAAACATATGATGGAGAATGTAGTTTATGCATAATTGGCAAATTAATGCTCAAGGGAGTTTAATCTATATAATGCATGCAGAAAGTATATAAATACCAAAGTGAAATCAACATGATGATATCGGTTTAAAAATACCACATGTGGAAACCAATTTGATTTATACCACTTGCAATAGGTGGTGGATATTTGAAGTATGATGCTTAACTCTAGGAACTCCATTTTTCTTGCAATGAGACTACTACACACATGATAAACTTGAAAAGGTGTTAGTCTCAAAGCATCCAACTTGTAGAGTAACCTCCCCTTAAATTTGTGCACACAAGTATGAAATACTTGTAGGAAACATGCACATTGATTTTAGAATAAAAAATACCACTTGAAAGATGACATCACATGAATGTGAGAATTATTTTCGAAAGTGATATTCGGGAGAAATTATCTATAATTTAGACTTTGGCACATATTAGATGAACAATTATAAAACAAGCTATGTGCCATGCTCCTAAATAATTTAAACCATGTAGGTTTGCTCTAAGGGTTAAGAATGAAACCGAGCAAGCCTACCATAAGATATACCTAGTGTATGCAAGACAAAAGATTAAACATGCAGATGCAAACCTAGGCATGAAAAGGAACTAGATGCTAATTGAAATTGTAAGAAATTAAATCTAGTTACCTAATATGGAAAGGGGAATTTGGGTCCATAGTATTCACTAACCCACTTGGCAATTTTCTTATCCATAATGATGCACCCCATGAAATGCACCCATACTTTGCCAACTCTCTAAATTTCTTGAAGCCCATCGGACTTCTCAATTCCCTTTTGGGATCTAAACCTTCTTAGTGCTCTACATGTTGGAAATGATCTCCTTTGGCCCCCAAATACGTTTGACCCCATTGTTGGCTTGCTTGTTCACCTTGATGGCCACCACCTTGTCATTTTTCTTCTTCTTCAAGAGATAAGGTGTGAAGGCCTTTTTGTCCACCTTGTTGGTGTAGGTGTTGGAGAGCTTGCTTGTTTCCTTTTTGTTTTTCTCTTTCTTCTTAGCTCCTCCCCCATTCTTCACCTTGTACTCATAGGGCTTGTGGCCTTCCTTGTGGCACACATAGCAAACCATAGTTTGTCCTTCATCAAGCTTCTTCACTCCCTTAACAGTGTTATCTTGATGATGTTAGGCTTGCTCCATTTTGCCTTTTACTTGAGTTAAGTCCTTGGTAAGGCGAGCCACTTCTTGCTTCAGTTGTTTATTCTCCATTGCGACCTCTTGTGTGCATGTATCTACAACAACTTTCTCAACACAAACTTGGTTGCACAAGGGTGAGTCTAAACATAAATCATTGCAAGAAGTAGAGGCATCCTTTTTAGGCATATCAAAAATTGAAATTTTCTTTTTAGATGCCCCGGTGAGGGTTGTACCGACGGCTTCAAGATTAGCTGCTTTATTGGTTAGCTCATCACAATATTTGCACATGGTTTCTATTTTAGCAAGCAAACTTTTATAAGCATCTTGTGAGCTAGCTAACTTTTTTTATTTTTTCATTTTTCTTTACAAGTTGCTCATCATTGATTGTGCAATTATTTGTGTTTGCACTAGTCTCAAGTTACTCAATTTTAGTAGATAGCTCCATATTAAGATTGGCAAAAGTTTCATATTGTTCAAGCAAAGTAGCATAAGCTTGTTGTGAGCTATCTAGTTTTTCTTTTAATTTTTCAAGCTTATTTTGTTGACTAGTGCAAACTTTAGCAAAGTTAAGATTTTGTTGCATAATTTCATCATAAGAAGGTAGCTCATCATCACTATTACTGTCACTATTACTAGGGATAGGCTTTTTATTACCTCATGCCATAAAGCATACACATGAGGTGCTTGATGATGAGTGCTTGTGCCCGCGCCTCTTGTGGTGGTCTTCTTCTTCACTTAAAGAATCGTCCTATGACCTTATTGATGTGAGGGCTTTGTCCTTGCACGCCTTCTTATTTGTCTTGGGTGTGGTTTTGTTTGGACAAACTTCCACAAAGTACCCCAACTTGTCGCATCCATAGCATCATTTCTTTCTTTGCTCACTTCTTTGATTGGAACCATCATGGAGCTCTTGGAGTTTTAACCAAATTTCATGTGCCGTATTTAAAGTGAACACTTGGTTAAACACATCCATGCTAAAAGATTCAAACAAGCAATTTTTAGCTCTAGTAATAAAATGAATTTCTTTTTCTTCACTCTTTGTGGGTTTATCGGGATTCTTAATGGGTTTCATCCCATCATGAGTGACTCTCCAAACACCAAGATCTACCACCTCAAGGTGACAAGCAATTCTAGCTTTATAGTAGGGGAAGTTAGTGTCGTCAAAGTGCGGAGGCCTAGAAGTATTCATCCCAACCACTCTAAATAGCGTCGGCTCAACGGCGGTGAAGCCAAAGTTCCAAATTGAGCCAACCGGCTTTGATACCAATTGAAAGGGACCGTGACGCTTAAGAGGGGGGTGAATTAGGCAACTTAAAACTCTAACTCTAAACAATAGCCTCTTTTTCTACCCTTAGCAAAACTTATGCAAAAGATAAACTATCTAAATGTACAACTGTGGTTTTGCTAGTATGTTGCTATCTCTACCGCAAAAGGAGTTATGCAACCTAGGTTTCAAACCTATCAACTACCCTATCACTAAGCTAGGAAAGTAAAGCACACACCAAGATTGCAATGTAAATGTGGAAGCTAAAGAGTAAGGTAGAGATATGAAAACTCCCGTCGACGACTCCGGTATTTTTACCGAGGTATCGAGAAGCGCGCAAGCTTCCCCCTAGTCCTCGTTGGAGCCCCTCGCAAGGGCCAAGCTCCTAGTCGGGTAACTCCGTGGATAGCCTCAGGCCATCACCATGCGCAAGTGGGTCTCCAACATGCCTTCCGGCAAGCCTCTCCTAGATGCTCCCCGCCGTCTTCACTATCAAGCTTCTGGCCAAAACACTACGGGCCTTGTTCCCTTTGGTACACGGTGGCGGCCATACCACAAATGCGGTTGGTGTGACCTCACAAGACTACAAGCCCCTCAAATGTATAATAATGGTGCGTGCAAGCACCGAGTGATAAGAGATATACAAACCTCACTAAACACTTAGCCTAAACCTAGAGCAAGCGCATAAGCGGTGGTCTAATCAACCTAAGCACTTCGCAAAGCACCTACGCTAATCACCTAATGAATCACTAAGCACTATGCAAGTGGAGATCACTAAAATGGTGTATCAACACCCTTGGTATGTTTCCTTAGCTCTCCATATCTCAAATGGCCTATTGGGGGGTCTATTTATAAGCCACACCGAGAAAGTAGTTGTTGGGGGTGAAACCTAGCTTTATGCTACTGACCGGACGTTGTTGTTGTCATGACCGAACACATTCGGTCATCCTGACCGTTAGAGCACGCACGTTGATCAGACTCTGGGCCGAGTCCGGTCTCACTCGATCGGACAAGTCCGGTCGCACTGACACCGCTCTAGAACCTCTCTGGACTCAATCGGACGTTGTACTTTGTGTGTCCGGTCATCCAGTACTGCTGCATCCGGTCACGCTAAAAACATTGCCGTGATGAAGAACAGTGTCATTAGTGCATCTGGTCACTGCTTCGCTCAGCGTCTGGTCACAACTGCTGATACCTGCTGTTGCCAAGCAACTAATCGGACATGTCCAGTCCCTATAAGGGCCGTGTTTGGTCACCTCTACTGAGCTCGTTTCTTCGTGATCTTGCGTCCGGCTTAGTTTCTATCTTCGTGCTTGGACTATGCTTGATATCTTAGGTCTTCTCTTGTGCTTCTAGGGTCTTGCTTAAGGTGTTGATTATCGGATCATCATGTCCCTTCGTCCAAGCCACATCTTGCACCCTATTGAACTACAAAACAATTACTTGCAAATTCATTAGTCTAATTTGGTTGTGTTGGTCATCAAACACCAAAATCCAAAGTAAATGGGCCTAGGGTCCATTTTCCTTATAGAAGAGACAATATTTCCATGATTCAGAGTTTCAGAAATGGTGATTAGTGATGGAGGCACTCACTTTACTGACAAGAACTTTCACAAGTACTTGTTAAGACATGGGATCCGTCACAACATCGCTACTTCATATCACCCTCAAACAAGTGGCCAAGCAGAAACATCGAATAAACAAATCAAGAATATTCTGTAGAATACTTTTCAGGATTAGATAGACATTAGAAATCGTCATGCGAAAAATCTTAGAGGTGGGACCTCGTGGGGCCGGCCGGCCCACATGTCAGTCGCCTCACCTCCGCTCGATTGGATTGTGAACCTTCCAGAGAATTCCCACGAGAATATCCAATTTTCTCGAGCCATTCGGTTTTTCCTCGTTATGAGACCTCTATTAGATAGATCTTGACCCCTGCTGCAAGTCTTTCCCCCCTATATAAACAAGACCCTACCTACCTCCATAGCCATTCCATCAAAGCCTTCCATCTCCAACAGCACCCAAGCTCTCCTCCTCTCAAGTTCCAATGGCCGGTAGAGAGATCGTTCCCTATGTTGAAGAACCCATACCGCTAAGCATCATCCCACCGTGAGAAGTAGCTCCTATCTTCTCCAACCAATCCTACTTCGCCCAAGCCATTCGCCTCCTATGATCGCTCCGCCATTGCTGCATCTACTTCTTCAAGACAAGCCACGCCAGCCGGGGGCACCGAAGATCAAGGTCCCGAAGGAGATCAACCTCCTTCCTCCAAAGGTGAACGAGGCACTGATCGGGGTGAAGACCAATAAGTTTGGAGATGTCATGTGTGCGAAGTACAAGTCGGTCAAGCCTCGCTTGACCATTGATGGTGTTTGTGATGCCCCTGAATAAGTCAAGGTCGTGCCACCGAAGGAGAAGAAGAAGAGGGCACCACCCTCTGTCCCAGAGAATGACGAGAAGCACCAACGGCCAACCGTTGCTATGCTGCATGATAAGATCAAAACCCTTACCGACTATACCCATGCTCTGTAGTTTAGGATAGATAAGGAGCACGTTTATCACAAGAACCTAGAATATGAGCTCACTGTCTTAAGTCGCTATGTTGTCAACAAAGAGAAGTATGAGAGTTAAAGTTAGGTTGTGGACCGATAGGGCGTGTTTAGGTCAATGTTTAGGTCATTTGCCTACCTCAGAAGTTAGAGTAATTGAAGTTTGTATTAGCCAGTTGAAATTTTGTGTTTAGGTTGGATTGTTTAATAAAGTGCCCTATCAATAAAATTTGTTATTACTATCTACTATTTATTTCTATTGTATATGTGTTTTGTCTCCACATGTTGTGCATAAAGGAAAATAGAAAACAAGTGTGGGGAAAGCACACCGCAACAACGCAACAAAATCCGATCACGAAAATCACGAAATTCAGAAAGCAATGGACCAAATACCATGCTCACTAAAGTTGGACTGAAACAGGCCCAAGAGTGGCCTGCCCGACCTCCTACATGGGCTAGCCAGCCCACCACAATGCCGTCTCACCTCGTGCTTCATCCCTGTTAAGTTTTGCGGCCCGTACGATCTATTTTCACATGTTTTGCTTTTCGTTTCGAACTAAATTAAAAATCCTATGAAAAACGACTTCAAAACATAAGGAAAGATTATTTCAGTCATGACTAAAGGATATATTCACATAATACTTTTCCTGGAAGTCTTGCTACTATTGGGAACTTATTATTAGGGACCCCATGTTACTTAAGTTGTTGTGGAATGAGATATAGTAGAATAATGAGAACTTGATTCTTTATGTCTCGTTATTGGAGAATTTTATTTCAAAAAATTAAAAAAGAATAGCTACACCTACCATTTGTGGTAAAGCAATATCCTACCAAAGGCATACATGATATGATAGACTAGAAAAACCTTCTACATATACTACTTGCTATTGTATTGAGTTTGGTTAAACCTTGTGACCCTTGTTGAGAAATTTATCATGCTCCCAAGATCAAGATCATTTACACTCCACATATATCTGCTGCTCCTACACTAGGGGTACGCAACAACATGTTTTTCATCCACCAAAAAATGCTCTACTCCTATATTGGGAATAGACACAAAAATATTTTTGTTGGGATAAATGCTCCAAGTTCTTGTAAATCCTCTCTTAAAAAGTTTCAATTGCAGAAGAAGAGGCATGGGCTATGCAAGAGTTATTCATAAAAGAAAAATAAAATATTGAAAAAATGGGCAAGTGTCCAAGAAATTTAAAACAATAGGTACTCAGATGCCCGCCTAAGAAAAAAAAGAGAGATGAATAAGATAGCCCATGTTTCCTTGCAAAAAATGTTTTCAAGGTTTCAACAAGAGAGATATATTTTAAGGAGCATAGTAGAATTAGGTTAGCCACCATATATACATATCCACACACATGCACATCTTGATCTAAGAGTATGCTATTTTTCTCCTTGGATCCTTGTTTTGACTTTACAACATATATATGCAATGCAAGTATGTTCTCACATTTATCCCTACCTGAGCTCCACATAAACTTTTAGAAGTAGGTAAAAAGAAAGCAAGAACATCAATGTCTTGGTAAGGATCCAAAAATACTACATATACTAAGTGAATTGAGAGTACTACAAAAGGAGAAGGTAAGTTATGCTTTGTTTTCAAAAATCTTAAAATTTTTCTCCAATTGACTTGACTGAAGAAAGATAGTGATCTATTCAAGCTGTTCCATTCTTCAATCGTCCAAAGTTTCATGGTAGACACTTTGAATCCTGCAGTGCATGTATGACTGGGAATGGGTTTATGTTGATGTCTTGTCCTAAGGTTATGTCTTAAGTAATCCATCCTTTCATCGAGGATGAGTAAAAGCCTAAGTGTGGGGAAGTTTGTTGATGGTAGCTAACATTCATCACAAACCATCAATATACTTTGCATAAATGACTAAAATGGATCATCAATATAAACTTAGGGGTTTTAACTAACAATTTCCATGAGTTTTGATGAATCAATGTTTTCAGCAGGATTTAATCAGAAAACCGCCAAAAAGGATCTATTCGTCAAAGGAAATTATGAAATTTCTACAGCGATACCAATGTGGGAAGACTCTAGAAGACTCCAGGAGGTACTCCACCGAAGCAGGGCTTGATCCACTGACCGGTCGGTCGGCCTGTGGGCCCCATCTGGCAGTCTCTCTTCGCTATGTTGGTTCTCTACCGCCTTAGGGTTTACATCTACGCCGTCCTTTTAAATTGGTTTGATCCGAGGGTCCAGGATGCTTGAAGGGCCCTATATATACCTGCCTATACCCCCTTCTCCAGGGTATGAGCCATTTGATCCTGAGAGCCTGAAGGCCAGAAACCCTAATCCACATTTTCACCAGGATCAGAGCTAGCAATCAAGAGAAGATTAGTCCTCAATAGGATCTAGTCTTGTATTAGAAATATAGAGATAGAGTGAGAGGGAAGAGTTTAGAGGAAGTGCTGGCCTGTCGATGCTCTCTCTACAGCTTGTACCCTGGCGGAATCAAGTTCTTCTTGAGCTTGCTTCTGAGATTCTCTGGTAATCGACTTATAATTCAAGTAAGCATCTTGTTCATTTGTTCTTCAGGTTTGCAACTCTCTTTGAGTACTTTAATCCTTATAGCTCTTGGGTTACAGTAGTATTCGTAGTGTAAGCGTGGTGCTTAGACTCTGTTACTCGTGGATGTATCATATATTCCGGATCGATGGTAGGTCGCGAGGGTGACTCTTATAGCCTTGTTAAATCCTCTGTAGTTCACCTCTCATTTGTAGGCCTAGCAGGACCCTGTTACTACAGGAAACATATTATGTCTGTGTTTTCCTTAGTAATATCTCCAGAATTAAACAATAGAAGACAAAGTTTACCGAAATTAGAACTAGAAGACCTTAGTGATCTCCTTTATACTCCTGTTATCTAGCCTTGATTGTGAAGTTGGGTTAAGTTAGATTTAGTTATTCTCACACATATTTCCTAGAGATCGATATAAAACTGGGTTACTCCCGGTGAAGTGCTACATCGGTATAATATTCGTGCGCTTGCGGATTATTCTATGTGCGTTAATATATACCAACACCTGGCGGCCCGCGTCCGTGCCCTGCCAGCCCAAGCACGGCCCTCACTATATTTTTACTTATTTTCTTCAACCATTGGTAATATAACATTATATATTTTTTCTTCTCTTTCTACTACTATTAGGCAACATATTTTGGTCATTTTGATGGTGAATTGGTGATGATCCAGACTCTGAGACACGAGAGCAAGATAAATCTCTAAGCAGCTACAGTATCGTGCACCCGGCTTCACCTTGGTGCTGCCCGATGCAATGTCCGCCAGGCGATTTCTTTTAAGTGTCGACGGACACGGGACCTTACCATTCTGGTGCATGATCGGCACCTCCGCACAGTGGCGGAGCTTGCATGAATGCGTAGGGGGGGCCAATTCAAAGCTACGCTGCTACAGTAATTATCAGTAGTAGTATAGACAATTGGAATTCTGTGAAAAATATTTGTTTTTTCAAGTTCTATCTATATAGACTGCAATGAACAATTGAAATTCTGTCAAAGAAGAATGAACAATGTGTGGATTTACATATTTGTAAGCTGTGATCCATTCATCAGCAACATCAAGCATGGTACGAGAGAGGCATGAATTAATTACATACATGCAGTGACATGCAAACCTCCAGAGTGATACAGCCGGAACAAGAGAGGCCAAGACCCAGTTTGACCCCACATAGCTCCGTCCGTGCTTCTAACCGCTGGCTAACGGGCTATTTGACACGGCTCCAGTAGCAGAAGTGACGAGAAGCTGTAGCAAACACCACAAAAAGCTAAACTATTTTTTTTTTGTACGGAAGAGGAGTGACCAATACCTGAGTAAGGGTGCGTACGTACCTCAGCCAGAGGTATAACGACACATATTTCAAATCCCCGAAAGGTCACAAGAAACAAGGTGCACTAAATGGACGGACACTAAGCCTTGGGGCGAGGACTCCATGCGCCACGAGTCTCCTAGAATAACTCGATGGCAGGGACTCAGTTGTGCCCAGGTCACGCAAGCCATCGAGTCGCGAGGCATAACTAGGAAGTTTATTAGTCTATGTTTATTAGAATCCTACGCCTGACTACTCTTTAAAGGCTTGTCCATGCTCTGATCCCATCCCACAGCATATATCCTCATTTTTTTTTACCGGGCAAGGAGGGGCCGGAGCCCACTATGGCCAACACATGGCTCCGCCGGTGCCTCCGCAGTCAGCGCCCACGCCCGGCGGTCCGCAATCCTAGGATCCTCTCACGCCGCCCTCCCCATAACAACCGTCATCAGCACGGCAAAAATCAATCCTCGTTCGTGATCGCGCTGCCAGTCACGCAATCATGCCCTGACACACACGACGGGATCGCGTCCTCACCTCCTCATCCCTCGCCCTCGTCCTCGCGTGCAACCTTCGCCACTGCACCCACCGTCGCCCGATCGATGCCCTTGGTCCTCCGTCTGTCTCCTGCGCCATCGCCAGTCGTAAGCCATTGGCAGAATTGCCACACGCCGGCCTTGCCATTGCTGCAGTCTGCGCACCGCCCATCGTGCTCCCTCCTCACACTTGATGCAATCTCCCGCAGCACGTCTGAGCCCTGAGGACGTGCGTGCGTTGAAGAGACGAATCGTCGGCCGTCGCGCACCACTGTCATTCGCCGCCATTACGCAACACATGTCGCCCACAACACTGAAGGCCGGCTTAAGGTTAATCCAGGTGTTTGTGACTTGTGAGTGCCATACTATTCATGATCCGATCGACAGCAATACAAGGCTCTGCATAGCGATCAAACGTGAAAGACCTCAGCTGCTACCTTCGCCTATACTATTTCATCATACTGCAGGAACGTGGTGAGAATTTTTTTGGCTTTTGTTTCCCCTCTCCACTGCATGCAACCTATTAGGTATAATGCCAGATCGGAGTAGCTGACTTGATGGACAGTATAGAACTTGGATATTCAGAGTTCACCTATTCTGAATTGCTGCTACCAATGGTGCCAGTTTTTTTCCCATTTATCCATAAAGAACACACCGTTAGAGTTAGCATTTGATCTACTTCACAGCCATTCTCAAACTGAATACCTAAAAGACGGAGCATTTGTCAGCTTGTAGAAAACGCCCACTTCACAGTCATTCTAAAACTGAATACCTGAAATAGTTTCCATGCCACAAGTTGCATGAGCAGCAGGGTGAAATATTAAGTATCCATATCTTTTCTTCTTGATGAAACACCAGACGAGAACAAAGCATGTGCATGTTCATGAAGAAAACAGATCTGTACCTGAAATGTAAATACAATTTCTACAAACTATATGCTAGCCTTCACCTGTACATATTTTTCAGGATATAACCTCCATCCCCAGCACATAGAGCTATTGTCAGAAAGTGAATAGGACTGAATAGAAGATTGGCTCGTCAAATTTTACTGAATGATACAAATTTTTTAGTTGCAATTTGATTTATGGTACAGTCTCTGAATTCAGGTGCAGCCTCAGAATTTAGTTGCAATTTGATTTATGTGCAGTATTGAACTTAGTTGAGTTTATGTGCAGTCTTGAGCTTAGTTGCAATACTAACATTCGTTTTGGCTAAGCATATGTGCAGTCCGAGCATACAAGGCAGTAGCGGAGGGCCTCGCCTCAACGACGCACGTAGGTCTGCCCTGCCACAAGAAGTACTATTGTACATATAACCTCGTCGCCCTAATCAAATCGGACTCAACAATTCAGCATACAAGACATTTTCAACAAAAAGGTTCTGCACAATTTGCTTAGGAAAGATTCAACCATGTCAAATAGGTACAAGTACAAACCATGCCTTCAAGGACATTGGTAATGTCATATATGCGCCGCTTTTGAACCTGAATTGTAGGAAGAGTCTGTGAGTGTGTACCAACTACCAAGTGGACAAAAAGAGATGACAGATGAAAATGAAAAGAATCTATAACCTCTAGTGTTTCTGCAGCATTATTTAAATCTAGAATAATGCCATCTGGAGCTTGCTTGAGCAAGTTAATGAATTTTTTTGTTAGAAGTCCTGAACAAGGATCATAAGGATGGATATAAGTAACAGCAAACATTACTAAGGAAAGAGCAATATAACCAGGTTCAGAAAATATAAAGACATAGACTGTTATGATCACCTAGTGAACTGTCATAGCGCCACGTGCCAACACGAGCTGGTGGATGGAGTGGTGAACCTGTGCATAGAAAGATTTCCATGTTAACACACTCACAGGCTCACAGGCTCTTCCTACAATTCAGGTTCAAAAGCGGCGCATATATGACATTACCAATGTCCTTGAAGGCGGTGGCCATCCTTCGTGACAACCCATACTCACAACGTCTGAGAAGTGTGGGCCAGGCTGAACACCTCGAGGACTATCGTGCCACATTAAACCTTGACTAGAGGCTGGACCAGAGAACATACAACGTGCCATTGGCTTCAGAGGTGGATGTTTTTTGGATTAAGGGAAGCGAATTCCTTGATCAGTTCCAGAATAGTGTTGTCTAAAAGATAGAAGCAGACACGACATCCGCTGATAACACTACTGCTGACGATCGATGTATCTGAGATGGAATTTTCGGTGGGATACTATAAATATAATAATATAATGGCTCACGCTGCTCGATCCGTTTGCGTTTGCGTTTGGTTTGGGCGGGGATTCAAATTATGCGCTCGTCCGGCATCACCGCAACGGCATGCATGCGCAGGTAGCACCTGCACCGCTCATGCGCGCGCCTATCTACCCGTTTCTGCAGCCGATTTGTTATCGATCAAATCGGACGGACGGGCAGGCGGGCTTCCGAAAACAAAACATTTCCCCGCCGAGATTCAACGTGTCGAACAAATTAATCGTAAGCTTCTTTTGAAATCGAACAAATCATACTACGCTCCAACAGAAATCGAACGTCGCACTCGTTCTCCCGAGCGTGCCGCCGCGGTCTTCGTTTTGTCCTAGCCCAGCCACAGCAGGCCACCGCCCACAGGTCTCGTGCGGCCCGGCCCGTTAAAATTATTCGGGACAGCAGACGGCCCGCCAAAAGCCATTAGGACCCGGCCGTAAAACACGCGCGCCCACGGTTTCCCGCCGTACACATCCCGTCCTGCCCAGTCCAATTCCAAGCCTCTCTGCTCTCTGGTCAGAGTAGAGAGGTCAGCGACTTCGCAGTATCGGCGGGCGCCGGCATCACCAAATACACGGGCACGGCACGCCGGAACACCGAGACATGCTCACATCACATGCACGGCGGCGGCCATTTTTAAACAATCGTTCGCCTCACCAACCCAATCGCTCCACGCCATCCTCTTCTTCCTCTGATGTCGATGAGCAAGCTCGCCATCGCCGGCGGGTGGGCCGACCTACCGCGCGACCTGCTCGAATCTGTGCTCGCCCGCCTCCCCGTGCCGGACCGCGTCCGCTTCCCGGCCGTCTGCACCGCCTGGCAGTCGGCCCACACCGCCGCCGCCGCCACGGGGCTTCCGCAGGCCACGCCGTCCCCGTGGCTCATGCTCCCCTTCAACCCGACCGCGCGGACCGGCGGCGTCGACGACGGGAGCGCCAAGATCTCGGTGGCGCGGTTCCTGAGCCTGGCGGAGGGCCGGGCGTACGCGATCCGTCAGCCGGCGCCGGCCGCCCGCGACCGCCTCTGCGTCGGCTCGTCGCCCGACGGGTGGCTCGTCACCGCCGACGCCTGCTCGGAGCTGAGCCTCCTGAACCCGGTTACGGGCGCGCAGCTTTGCCTCCCGTCCGCCGCCACGCTCCCGTTCGTCGACGCCCGCCGCGGCGCCGGCGGTCGCGTCGAGAGCTACGACCTGCGGTTCTGCTTCGCCGACGGAGACGGCGGCTGTGGCGAGGAGGATGCGCTGGTCCTGCCGGAGACGCTCGCACCCGACAGGCTCCGGTATGATGTCTACGAGAAGGCCGTCGTCCTGTCGGCGCCGCGAAGGGTGCCCCCTTGCTCCTGGGGCGGATACGCCGTGCTGCTCATCTGCCAGCCCCTAGGCCGCCTCGCCGTTGCGCGGGCCGGGGACGCGGAGTGGACGCTGCTCGACGCCGACGCGCCCGGGCGGTGCTGGGTGGACGCCGTGCGCGCGTCGTCGTCCTCCGGCGCGGACGGGAGCCGGCGTGACCATCAGCTGGTGTACACGATGACGATGGACGCCGCGGGGCGCGTCGACGCGTGGGACACGGACGCCGCCACGGCGCCCAGGGCGCTCGCGCTCGCGCCGCCGTGCGTCTGCTCGTTCTCGGGCCTCGCGTGCGCCATGTCGGCGGCGTGCCGCAAGTACCTCGTGGAGCTCTCGCCGGGGCGGCTGCTGCAGGTGCACCGCCTCCGCGAGGCAGCGCACGCGCGGTACTCGTGGGAGCCCCGGCCGGAGCACGTGGAGTACACCACCACAGGCGTCGAGCTCTTCGAGTGGACGGCCGCCACCGGCCGGTGGGCGCCGGCGGACGGCCGCGTCCTGTTCGGGCGCGCGCTGTTCCTGGGGAAGAGCGCGTCGTTGTGCGTCCCGGCGGACGACGCCGGGGTGAGGGGCGACTGCGTCTACTTCACCGACGACGGGCCGTGGTCGCACGACCGCTGCCACGAGGTGGCGCCGGACGTGGGCTTGCTGGACCTCGCCGACGGGAGCTACCGGCCGCCGCGCGGCGCCGCCAGGGACCTGCTCTGGAAGTGGCCGCCCCCGGTTTGGGTGTTCCCGTCGCTCGCCGGCTGATTGATCCGCCTCCTGCCTCTGAATCTTGGAAGCTTCTATGACGAATCCGTGTGTAGAGATGCTCTTCATTTCTCAGAAAACGGCGGCTCAACTTCTTGTTGACCTGCTGCAACCGGTGTGCATGCATAGTTCTGTAGATTAATGAGGATTGCGTTGAATAATAAGAACACGTGTAAGTTGTAACAGAGGTCAATCTCTTTGTTGACCTCTTGCAGCGACACGCTGTTGGTTGTGGAAAGCCTGCAACAGATAAATTAGGTGTCGTTTTTAAAAAGAAAGATAAATATATGTATATAAAATTTAAAAATCTCATTATGTACTTTTGGCTTTATAGGAAAAAAAAACACTTAATTTTTTATTAGAGTAGTAGGGTTGGATTCCTATTCTCTCTTTTTTTTAACAAGCACTGAAACTTTCGTCGATTACCAAACACGAGTGACAAAGGACAGTCATATATCTTGCTGACCTCGTGCAATAAAACGTTGCTGCCTGATAAAAGTCGACCAAAATTCATTTTGTACTTACTTTCAAGTAAATACCATTATAATAAATTTGAAAAAGCTCATTCTGTACTTTTTTATTTGAGAGCAAACTTTGTAAAAAGGGCCGAAGGCACAAGGCCCAGGAAGGAATATAGCAAAGGAAAGGATTGAGATTTTATTTATTTATTTATTTTGAAAACGAAAGGATTGAGACATGCAAGCGGCACTTTCAATGCAGCAAACACCATCAGAAATAAAGGTATGTAAAATAATATAGATTTATTCACGAGTCAAACTTCACAATTTTTTTACTTGCACAACTTTGACTGCAGGTAAGTAAAATAATACAGATTCATTTGCAACATAAAATTAGCATTGCTAGTTTCATTATGCAAAAAGTATTTGCGTTGCATATAACTCTTTATATATATTCGTATTTAGGATAGTATATTATTTCTCTTTATAAACCATGAAATCAGAATATATCAATATTATAGTATTGCTTTGTACAAAGAGATTAACCATGAAATCAGAATATATCAATATTATAGCATTCACAAATGCAGTTCAAGAAGGGATATGGCTAAGACATTATCCTCTTCTATGTCTTGACGTGCCGTGAAAACAGGTTCCCAGTTTTTTTTTTATCGTAGACAAATATCAATATTATAGTATTGCTTTGTACAAAGAGATTAACCATGATCTCTTGCTAGGGCAAGGTATGTATCGGAATAAGATGGTTTGTTGAGGACTTGAGCTGGACACAAATATTTTTCATTCATTCCAGTCCCTATAGTTATGGTTTTATATAGATATTATTAGTCAACGTATCTTACCAGGGATGGTATGAACATTCCAATGGACTTTTTTTTAACCGGGGAGTTCCCCATTTTCATTAAAAAGTAATACAACATTAAGTAGATAGCTCAGAAAGCAAAGGAGATAAACCAACTACCCGACACTGAAGCTATCTTGAAGTGTACCCATTCATCTGATTCAGATGAAGGCACTTCAGACCCCGGCACAAAGAAGTAACAAGTAGGAGTGCCTGGCCAATTTCTTCTGATCATACTATCTTTTGTGAGAATTGCATTGTTTAAGATCATCCACAGAAAGATTTTAATTTTTCTTGAACTTTGCCTTTCCAGATTTTCTTATGATATTGAACTACATCATTAGAGGTCATAGCATTGTGTACAGATTTAACACTGAATTTATCATTGCATCCAAACTTCCACGTAATTATGTCCCTACCCTTTGTTAACTGGATACCAGCGACATCCATTAAATTTTTTTCCCACTTCAGTCTCCAATCATCCACTAACCATATAGTGAATGTCATCTGTCATGGGTGCATTTTCATGTCATGAACAGTTATATCCTAATGTTCACACATTTTGAACAGACCTGGAAACATTTTATAAAGAGGGATGCCATATAGCCGGAAGTCCCTATAGAAAGGAATTTTACTAACATTACAATGGACTTATTTCTAATTGGATTAAGCACATCAGTGCAGCGGCTGAGCGAGGATCGAGTTTGTAGACATGATGTCAGAGGAGATAGAAAAAACTCGCACTGCCACTAGAATCTTGGGGCCATATGCCCCCATATACATCATGTTACCGATGAACAAAGTAGCTGAGGGCAAAAATGTTTCTGGAAGTGGAGATCGATATGAAGACCACAAACCAGGGGCGAATCTAGGCCTAAGTTCTCTAGGGCCTAGTCATGGCCGAGTAACATTTGCTAACCGAGATCTATTCGCCTGACCCTCCCTCGCTCTGTCAGTTTGTCTGGAATCTAGGTTAAGTGGTGAACTCATTGTAGATTATTTCTTTATTCTCTAATACTCTAATCCATTATAGATCTGTAGATCACTAGTCATGTAGACAGTAGATTGTAGCCTTGTAGAATGTAGACTCTCAATTTTTCTATTTAATATTTTGATTGATCATGAATCTAAAAAAATTACAAATTGTTCACAATAAAGAGAACCAAAACTTTAGCATCGTATTTTCCTTGTTGATGTCACACAACCACCTCTAGTTCCAGAATCATAAACAACTCAATCACCAAATCCAAAAATAATTCAATCTCCACCTCCATCTCTAGGTCCAGAACAAGAAACAGTTGGAACTAGAATAAGAAACAATTGGTACTAGAGCTAGTGTTGCACAAGAAGAATTAGAAAGAACTAGAAGTAGACAAGTAGTGTTCCTACCATAGAGTTGAGCCAACTGAAGATGATACTTTTCAGTAAGATTCCAATCATATGCGAATGCACCACCTCACTAGACACTAGGTATTTATTTTCATCTCATCACATGTACCGTGCAACGTTCTTAACAATTTTTGTTCAATCAACATATCCGTTTGAAATTTATCTTTGTCTTAGTTATTTGTGTGTGATATTAATGGGCCTTGACTGGATAGGGTAGAGGTTAAATGGTACTTTTCACCGCTAGGTAATGAGCAATTTTAATGTGTGTACTCGTGTTTTTTTTAATGGGTGCGTGCGTGCGTGTGCGTGTGTGTGGGTGGTGGTGGTGTGTGTGTTGGGGGGGGGGGGGGGGGGGGGGGGGGGGGGGGCGGGGGGGGGCGGGGGTGTGACATAAGTAGGCTCCACAATTTGCCTCGTATTTTACATTTACCATACATGGCATAGTGGAGGCCGCACTCCATCTACTGCTACCACTACTGGTTACCACCTTAGTTTATACATATAGAATAAGTAAAACGTAAATCCATGCTGCTCCAGTCATCCAGGTTTACCAACTCAAGAGACCATCACAGCTCACATACAAAAAAAACCTTAATGCTTGAAGAACAAGACATATACGCACTAGTGGCATTCAATCTGACTATCGCCTCATTCCATTGCATTAGTATTCAATCCGACCACCATCCATCCAGTCTTGCTATGAGACAGACATGTAGTCTACCACTGAAAGATCTCTTGATTGACGAGGCCACTGTAGGCACATCGCCTGCTGCTGAAGCAATAGTACTGTTAAATTTTGAAATAAATTTCAAGAAAAGATGTGGGCACCCATGTCAAATCGATTACTCAGTGTAGGTAAGCAAGTTTCACCGTAAGGAATCTAACCAAATTACACACTCATTTAGTAACGATCTTGCATGGACGAATTTGTGTTCATCAGTTTTTTTACACACATCAGTTTGTTTGTTAGGCCATGAATCATGATTGATGGGGCGGTCACAAATTAAAATAATTCCTTCGCTTCTTCACCTGTATCTGGTCCAGACAAACGCCATGTTCGCTTGAACTGCTTATCAGCCATCGTACAATGTTTTTCTCTCACAACAAAACAGCATCAGGCGACTTATCAGTCACAGAAATCATCAGCCGAACAGGATCAAAATGGGAATCAGGAAGCACGTCCTCTAGGGAGTGGTTGGCTAATATGGATTATTTACTGTTCATACCGAGAAACACTGTTTATACTGGAATATTGTGAGAGAAAAATATTGTTCCGGCTGAAAAAATAAGCCGAACAAACTGACTTCTTTCACAGCCGAACACAGCCCTAATCTCTACTCCTACTAGCTAGACCAACTGTTAAGTACTCCTATATATGGTACTACTCGTAAGTACTCCTAGTAGCTAGTAACTAGCTATCGAGCGAGCAGCAGTGTGACTGACGAGCAGGACCTCTCATACTCCGTATATGGGAGTAATGGTCATGGGAAGGACGGAAGGCAGGCGAGACAAGACCTAATGCAATTGAGCTAGCGGCCGGTCGGTGGATTGTTGTTTGGCCATGGACGAGACGACGTCGTATTCCTCATTCCTAAAGGAGAGCTGGTTGTCTGAAGCAACGTTGCTTTTGCTTTAATTTCAATTCCACCGGATCACACATGGTGCGACTTGCGGAGTGCGATCGATGCAAGCACCAAACAGCTAGGGGAGCTTGTTTGCATCGGAAGCAACACTTCCTATTTGTGCTTGGCATGCAGGGCAGCTAGGTAGCGCCGGCATGGTCCATATCCACTTACTTGCTATCGTAGGTGTTTTAATTATATAAGCTGCTGCGTACCAACTCCTCTTTATCTCAAAATATAAGGTATATACTCCCTCCATTTCGAATTATAAGTGGTTTTGGTTTTTATTATTTAGATATGCATTATGTCTAGATATATTGCAGAAGTTATTCTAGTAAAGTCAGCATGAATGCATGAAAATATATACTATTATTTGAAATGGAGGGAGTACTTAATTTAAAATTTATTAACTTTAAGTAATAATTAGTCTGATTGCATGAAAATATATACTAGTATATAAAACACTACTACAAAAACTTTACTGGAGGCGGGCGTTTTCAGTTTTCCGCGGCGGGCAAAGCCGTCCGCCGCGGCCTAGAGGCCACGGTAAATCGTGGCTTAACCGTGGCGGGCGGCCTTGCCCGCCGCGGTTAACCGATTTACCGCGGCGGGCGGTGTAACGTGCCCGCCGCGGTAAATATACTTTTTCCGCGGCGGGCACGTTACACTGACCGCCTCGGTTAATCATTTGGAAAAAAAAACAAAAAAAAAACCCAAAGCCCACCGGCGAGCCCATTGACTGAGCCCACCGGCGAGCCCAATCCCAAACCGAAACCCTAGCGCCGCCATCGTCGTCCCTGGATCCAGCTGCAGCCACCTCTGCAGCGCCGCTGCCGAAGATGAGGCCGGAAAGGAGGAGGGCGCCGAGCAGCCGCGCATCCGCGTGCGCCGCCACCGTAGCTCCGACGTCCGTGCCGGCTCTAGATCTGGGAAAGGGGAGAGGGCACGGTGAGGGAGACGAAGAGAGAAGAGCGAGGGAGACGAAGAGAGACCTGTACCGCCGGAGACAGAGGAGGGAGTCGCGTCGGGAGAGGAGTGGAGAGGTGGTGACGACGGAGTGGAGAGGAGACTGCCTCAGCCTCGGCCTGGCCGCCGGAGACAGAGGAGGGAGGCGCGCCACCACGGATCCCGCGGATCCGAACGCCCCCGCGCGCCTGGCCGCCGGAGACAGAGGAGGGAGGCGCGCCGCCGCGGATCCGGCCGCCCCCGCGCGCCTGGCCGCCAGAGACAGAGGACGGAGGCGCGCCGCCGTGGATCCAGCCGCCCCCGCGCGCCTGGCCGCCGGAGACAGAGGAGGGAGGCGCGCCGCCGTGGATCCGGCCGCCCCCGCGCGCCTGGCCGCCGGAGATAGAGGACGAAGGCGCGCCGCCGCGGATCCGGCCGCCCCCGCGCGCCTGGCCGCCGGAGACAGAGGACGGAGGCGCGCCGCCGCGGATCCGGCCGTCCCCGCGCGCTTGGCCACCGGAGACAGAGGAGGGAGGCGCGCCGCCGCGGATCCGACCGCCCCCGCGCGCCTGGCCGCCGAAGACAGAGGAGGGAGGCGCGCCGCCGCGGATCCGGCCGCCCCCACGCGCCTGGCCGCCGGAGACAGAGGGAGAGAGCGGAGTCGGGGCTGTGAGGGAGAGGCGGGGGCTGTGTGAGAGAGAAGTGAGGGGCGGCGTCTGGTGGGTGTGAGTGACAGAAACCCTAGCTTGTGTATATATATGACGGGCTGAGCTGTGCCACGAGCTGGGCCTGCTTTTTCTGGAAGCGGGCCTTATAAGGTGCCCGCCACGATAAATCGATTTACCGTGGCGGACATCTTAAAACGTCCGCCGTGGTAAATAGCCTATTTTCCGTGGCGGACATTTTAAGACGTCCGCCACGGTAAATCAATTTACCGTAGCGGGCAAAAGTGACCGCTACGGTAAATAAAAAATGCCCGCCGCGGTAAATCGTGGGATTTACCGTAGCGAGCAAAATAGACGTCCGCCGTGGAGTGTAAAAGTGCAACGCTGCGCATAATCGTTTCTGTAGTAGTGAAAGTTGCTAAATAAGATTTGTATTTAGAAATATTTTCTAACAATCAAACATTTTATTAACATAAACTATATATTCTAGGAGAAACGAGGAGTCCCTAAACTTGAACGGTGGTATCATTAGGGTATCTAACTCTAAAATTTTGATATTTGAATCCCCTAACCCATACGGCTATGTCACTCTGATTCTGAACTCTCGAATTTTGATATTTGGGCCCTCAACTAGCTTGTATGACGACAATGTCATATGGGTCTGCAAAATTGCACCTTAACACATACATGGCGTTGGAATGTCATGATAATTGTGTGTTGAGGAGCAATTTTAGGGACTTAGATAACATCATCGTACAACTTAGGAACTTAAATATCAAACATCGAGAGTTTGAGAGCCATATGACATACCGTACAAGTTAAGGACTAATTGAACGTCCGTACACACGGCACGACGGGTGCAACCTGCCTCTGTCCTTGGTGTGCGTCGCCCCTGTCTTTCAGTGATTCGTCGAAAACTGGATGAGTAATCGAACAGCCAGTGGTTCATGCCTCTAAAAGCAGAGCAGGTGGTTCTTTGTCTCTGGCCGAGTTGATTTGATGAGACGAGATGACATCGACTTGGGGAGCATCTAGAGCCAAGACCTAGCTGTGGTCTATGGGTGTTCCTAGAACGCAGAACACGGAACATATGCCAGGCAAACAGGCGAGGCGAGGCAAGCGGCCAGCAAGGGTAGTTTTTTTTTTCAATCAAAATAAACCACCAATGAAATTGTAATTTTTAGCTTCATAGGTTCTAGCTCCGACTCGAAACCACGCACAAGTATCAGTGGTCATTTAAGATTGAAGCCGTGTTAAACTGAGCCTGAGAATGACATGGCAGCTGCTCCACTGGATAAAGGATAAAGTGAGAGTGAACGGGAGCTGCATTCCTGTTACGCTTCAGATTCAGTTGTCTCTTGTGTGGATTGGGATTGAGCGTTGTTTGTCCTACAAGCCTGCACGAGATGTGGACGGTCTTGATAAATTACCCTGCTTGCATCCCGTCCCGTCCCGTCCCGCTGGGTTTCGGCGTTTGCAAGGCAACGCCAAGTCCAACACGCGCGCGCGTACGGCAGCTTGCGAAAGGACACACGGCGCGCGGCCAGGGACGCTGCCGGCCGCCGGGCACAGCGCCAGGTTCAGTACTGTGTGTCGAATGCGCTCCGCACTGCCTGCCCTGCCCGGGCATCGATCCCACCACCAGGCACCAGCGCCAGGTTTAACGAACCCTCGCATCGCACTGTCGGACGAGAAATCTGGAAAGCGGCATGTTTGCCGTTCCCGGCCGGCTCGCCTTTACTGTTCCTTCACCGATGGATGAAGGATTCATGGATCGGTGGAGCGCGGGTTGGGGTTGGGTTGGTACGCTGCGCTGGGGCCCGGCCGGCGGGGCCAGCGCGTCGGCTGTAGTGGTTGCCGTGGCTGTGCCGCGCATCCCCACCCCCGCACCCACGAGCGAGGCGAGGCGAGGGATCGGGCGTCAACCACCCACCAACTCGTTTCTGGTTGCTCGCCGCGGGGTCGCCATCGACGGACGCGAGCGAGCGAGCCCAACCCCGGGAACCCCTGCCTTCCTCCCTTTAATACCCTCTCGATCATCTACTGCAGCTCGCCTCGCACGCTTCCAGACCCAGCGGCCGGAGCGAGGCGGCAGGGGTGCCGGGGTGCCACGGTGGCCATGGCCATGAAGCAGCCGAGGGGCCGGCAGGAGCCGCGCCGGATGGGCAACGCCGCCATGGTCGTCACCATGCTCGTCTCCCTCTGCGTCCTCACCTACATCAAGGCGCGATACTGCTCCAACCCCTTCCGTACGTCGCCGCCTCTCCTCCTCCTCCTTCAATTCCTCCTCCTACTCTTGCCTTATCCACCAACCTGACCGCCCATCCACTGATTCCACTGCAACTGCAGCCAGGGCGGCGGAGGAGCTGGAGGTGGACGAGGACTACGACAGCACGCGGTACAAGCTCTCAGGCCCCATCGGCGAGGAGGACTTCGACCCGTCCCGCCCGACCTGCTACAACACCAGCAAGCGCTCCGAGCGGTGCGCCGCGGTGGGCGACATCCGCGTGGACGGCAACCACTCCAAGATCTACATCAATCCTCTGTCCCGCGAGTGGAAAACCAAGCCGTACGCGCGGCTGCACGACCCGGTGGCCATGGACGACGTCCGCGAGTTCACGCTCGTCCCCTTCGGCGGCGGCGGCGGCTCCCCCAACGACACCACCACCGTCGTCCCGCCGCTCTGCACGCGGAACCACTCCGTCCCGGGGTTCCTCTTCTCCAGCGGCGGGTTCGCGGGCAACCTCTACCACGATTACGCCGACGTGCTTGTGCCGCTGTTCGCGTCCACGCACCACTTCGGCGGGGAGGTCCAGTTCCTGCTCGCCGACATCAAGGACTGGTGGGCCGACAAGTTCAAGCCCCTCTTCCGCCAGCTCTCCCGCTACGACGTCATCGACGTGAACAACGACCAGGAGGTGCACTGCTTCCCGCGGATCGTCATCGGCTCCACCTTCCACCGCGCCATGGGCATCGACGCGTCGCGGACGCCCGGTGGCGAGACGGTGGCCGACTTCAAGCGCCTGCTCCGCCGCGCGTTCCGGCTGGAGCGCGCCGTGGCGTCGCGGTCGGGGGCGCCCCGGCGCAAAGACCGGCCCCGGCTCCTCATCATCTCGCGCAAGAGCTCGCGCCGGTTCGTCAACGAGCGCGCCATGGCGCGCGCGGCCGCGGCGGCGAAGTTCGACGTGCGGATCGCCGAGCCGGACAACCACACGGACATGCCAAACTTCGCGCGGCTGGTGAACTCGGCGGACGTCATGATGGGCGTGCACGGCGCCGGGCTCACCAACATGGTGTTCCTCCCCAGCCGCGCCGTGCTGGTGCAGGTGGTGCCGTTCGGCGGGCTCGAGTGGCTCACCCGGGTCACCTTCAAGGACCCCGCCAGGGACATGGACGTCACCTACATGGAGTACAACGTGTCCCTGGAGGAGAGCTCGCTCAGGGACCTCTACCCGGAGGACCACTTCTACCTCAAGCACCCCTACGACGTGCACAAGAAGGGATGGGACGCCATCAAGACGGTGTACCTCGACAAGCAGAACGTCAGGCTCAACCTCACCAGATTCACCAGGACGCTGGAGCAGGCGCGAGATCTGTTGCCGTCGCCATGACTGATCGTCTGTTCCCTATTCCCTGCTGCAGGTTTCACTTCAGATTGGGCTGGCTCTCCTTGCTTCTTGCATTGCATTGGAGCTAGCTGCTCTGCTGCTGCAGCCTGCAGCTTCAGCTTCAGTCAGCTGGTTGGTAGATAGGCAGGCTCACTTCACAGTTCACACCATGTCTTTTTTGGATTTTTGTTCTATACTCCCACTTGTTTTCTCTTCTCCTTTTCTCTCCCTCCCTCTCTCCACTCTTGTGGCAAGACTCATTTCTTTCATTGTTTTTTTCTTCTTTTTTCCTGGGTAAAGGAGGAGAGGAACAAAAACAAGGTCTGGTCGTGTCCAAGGTTAATTTACACACACACACTGTAAATGATTGATTGTTGTCGGTAAAGACCAACACTAGCAAAATGTAAATTATTTGTCCATATAGCCCATCATCTGCCCATGTAGGGTGCGGTCCGATGTGATCATGACTGCCATTGGCAGGCAAATTTTTCCTTTGAAGATTCCCAGTAGCTAGGCATGCAAATGTACCAATGTGGCCACATATGTCCTGTCCTGTCCTGTTCCCTCATCCTCAGCTACAGAGGCTTGTGACAGGCATTCACTAATAAGGACTTGTTGTTTAGGAGGCCATCGCTTTATCTGAAAGCAGCATGATGCTTCAAGTCCTCGCCAGCACAGTCGTTAGCTTAACGCACCACCAACCCCCTGTCTTCCTCTGTTTCTCCGAGAAGCCAGTTTGCAACGACTAAAACCTGCTTGTCTATATTTGCTAAACATGGCCGACCCTAGCTAGCCTAACGTTTACGGACCAAGGAAGAGGTCTTAAACAAGGTGCAGGTGATGCAGTGGTTGCTCAACTGTTTCCCACACGGAAAAGAAGGGTACCACAGTTGACAAGACCGTAAACCAACCGAAAGGGGAGTCATTTCCTTTCTCTCTGAGCCAACCAGAGATTATTATCTAACTACTAGTACACAAACGTGACCATCAGATGATGCATGCCATCGATCAGCTCCGAAAAGGCCCACGCAACCGACCATGGCAGCATCCTGAAGCATCATCCCTGGCGATGGAACTCCTAAGCATCGCAGGAATGTTTACACACTTCATCGCTCCATCCTTTTGGCATTTCCAAGCATATTGCAAAAAGATATACTCTATGTCTAATCTAAGATATATTATAAAAACTGTGCATTTAGAAAAGTCAAAATGAGTCATAATTTGGAATGGATGGAGTAGTAAATATATTTCAGATGAGAATGATTAACCCAAACAGTCAGCAGGGGGAGTATTTGAGATCTGGAAACAGCTCAGCGTCCACGACACCCTCAACTTCCAGAGCTACCAAACTTCTGCTGCTTCCTCGCCTTTCACGGTGCCATCATTGAGCTGCGGAAGCCACAGAGAAACGTACTCCAAGAGCATCACATGTAAGCCAAGTACCCTGCTTTTAGGATGATAGTTCAGTCCTACCAGATCCAGGGAGTCAAGCTTGGAGTTGGAGCTGCTGCCTAGTGCCTCGAACCGAAGGGCTCATATAGACCTACAACTACAAGATCAACTATTTCAGTCACCTGTACATTCAAGAATAAAAAAACGGGCTAATATTAGCAAGTAATTGAGTTTCAGCTATAATGTATGATCTAACTTTTTATGCATAAAGGCTGGAGCTTCATTATTTCACTACAAATTGAATCTGAAATTCTCAGTTACGGATTAGGATGAATAAATGACAAGCCGTGGAGAACATCAGCAAAAGCATAGTCGTCTGTTTGGCCAAAAACACAATGGTCCTCAGAACGAAATGCAGCTGTTCAACAGAAAATGAATGCAGTCGTTGAAAATACAAATTCACCCTTTCTTGGTCAGAGATCATTGTCTCTGCTTTTGTCAGGTTCACCCTTTGACAAAATTTTGAGATAGACCTAAGTATTAGCTTTTGGAGGCCATCAATTAGGGTAGATAATTTGTGCACGTTATTTTTGGTCCTGTATGCTAGTCCATGGTCGATAATGATGCTATCCATTGGAAGCTCAGACTTGGATACTGCTTTACGTGCTGGAGACTTCTGTGCAGCAGGGGGGAGGAACGTGTGAGACAAATATATATTTAAGGTTACATTGTTCATACTAGTACTTCATACCAGTACTGTGGCCCTATCATTATCACTCAACACAGTGAAGTTTCAAGAATTCTCTTCAAAATTCTTTGGTCAGGCAACAAATCCTTTTCTTATTCTTGTTTTGGTTCGGTAAAATGCATGGGAATACACTGTGTGGGCGATTTCAGTGCGTTGTTGAAACATGAAAATGCCACCTTTTACTAAAATAAACAATAATCCACAATATAACTCCCAAAGAATGTGGACATATTATAGTGAAATGGTGCACCTTCTCCTTTTTTTGCCTGAATATTTCTCCTTTTCATTCTATATCTATAACCGAGAGATCCGTATCAACAACTAAAGCATGATGGACTGTTACATCAGATGCTTGAATGCTTTCTTTAATATCGAAGCTATACACTAGCAGAGTAACCTCCTCAAGGAAAGGACAATGGGTTAGGTAAAACAATGCATCATAATAGTAAATTAATGATGTGTACTGTCTGCCATTAAATAATCGTGGACCATAACTATACGATCTGGGAAAGAGGGGGGAAACATAAATAAAAGCCTTGCAGCAGTGATATTTTACATGTTTTTATGACTTCAATTTCTGTTTTCCCGGATTTTCTTCCATCCACTCCCACCAAAGCCAAAATTGGCAAACTTTGTTTGGAAAGTTCCTCTGCCAGTGCACACCTTTTATGAACTGCGTATTGTGAACTTATGCTAAATAGATGTGTAACATGAGTTAGTCACGCTGCTTGGCTAGCAATGTAATATTTCATGTTGAAGTATTTTCACCGTATTGACTATATAGAAAAAATTCTCAAATGCTGAAAAGTATCAATTATATAAAAGAAAACAGCTACCTTTAAGGGAGGTATCATCACAACTGATGACATTCAGATCAATGTAATGCTGCCATCTGAACATTGAACTCTAGCTCGGGCCTTTTCAGCCTAGAACAGTAAAAGATGCGAAAGAGTGGTTAGTTATAGCAATTAGAGAACATAGTGATATACAGCATTCACATCAACACGGCACAGGAAATCATGATTGGTAAGTGACGCCTTATAGCCTTATAGGGTATTATAATATCCACTTTGATTAGAGGTGGCCGCCCACGTGTAGTAGTGGTAGTTAGTCGCATGTCCCAGGAATTTAAAGTGAATCATACTAGTATGTCTCTTGGACAAATATAGTTAACTCCAGGTTAAACTAGTGATGATGAAAATTGAAGCAAGGTGCTATGCACGAGTAGGCCTGTGCCTATCGTTAGTGGAGTGAGGGCAATGCTTCAAGCAAATTTTTGAAGGGCGGGCCTGGTGCAAGCGGTAGAGTCTTACCGCCTGTGACCGGAAGGTCCCGGGTTCGAGTCGCGGTCTCCTCGCATTGCACAGGCGAGGGTAAGGCCTGCCACTAACACCCTTCCCCAGACCCCGCACAGCGCGGGAGCTCTCTGCACTGGGTACGCCCTTTTTTAGGTGCCACATGCATATTGCAATATAGATTCAATTTGTTCTAAATAGGCCACCTTATCATGCCAAGGTGATATACAGATGACTAATGGTTGCCATGGATTAGTTTTTGAAAGTAGCTTAGAGAAAGAATAATTGCAATATTATTTCTTAGAGAGAAGAAATCCCAGCAATCTATAGCGATTAGTTTTGCATTTTGTTCCCCATTGATGCAAACCTGCTCCATGTGTACAGTCCCATGCCCGGGCTGCTCCCTCTCACAACTAAGATCCAATTCCATCAGTAGAAACAGAGAGCGTACATTCCGTTGATTGTAGCATAAGAAGTTTAAGGGTGTGCCTCTTCATTCCAGTTGGTTCGAAGCATCATCACAACCAAAGCAAATATTTGCACTGCCATCGCACATGAAGGGAACACATATCAATATATATCTTATCATAATTACATAAAAGTAAAACATAGTCGAACCTACCTTACCACCAATCTTCAGAATAAATGCAAAAGTAACAGCTGAAGGGAGACCAATAGCATAGTAAAACAGGTTGATAACCGAGCATACTTTCTGCCAGCCACATCCTCGAGCTGCGCCTTAAAATCGAACATGCAGATAATGAACATATGTCAGCCAGGATCAGTTAGACAAAGGATTACTGATATTATGATTGTGGAGTGTCACGATAGAATCACTGACAAGTCTGATTCAATCACTACCACTCTTGTACATAATATTTGTGCCGCTCTTCTTTTTTCTCGACCGTACCATGAGGTACGTATTTCATTAAGAGGAAGTGGAGTTTTTGAAAATACAAGGTTCAGAGGTAATCCCGGGATTACCATGGGAAAAATAGGAATTACAATAGGTTTTTTTTACATGATACCTGCGTCGCTCTTCTTTGGTAAAGGGATATATGATACCTAGAAAAAACAATAGGTTTGGAACAGCAATGATCC
Organism: Miscanthus floridulus; assembly: GCF_019320115.1. NCBI lineage: Eukaryota > Viridiplantae > Streptophyta > Magnoliopsida > Poales > Poaceae > Miscanthus > Miscanthus floridulus. The sequence goes on from NC_089597.1 coordinate 127,365,140, forward strand.
TAATTTGGACTGTATGGCTTACTAGTGAAACCCTCTTACTTGTAGCATGCAATAACAAACATATCGGATTCCCCCCCCCCCCTCTTATGACTTATGAGAGCATTGAGCGTGTTGGGTATGTGATCATTTTTACATTAACCTGCTCAGGCGGCATATCAAAGACAATTAATCTACATGGATTGATGCATCATAATGAGGCAAGCAAACCAACACCAAGACCAAGTGACCAAGTGATCAAACAAAATAAAAGCTAAGCAACTTTACAATAATGATATTCTGATTACAGTATCTGCATATGAATTTCCCAACATGGAGCAGAAGTACGACATGACGCAAATGCTGCATACTAGACAATGCAATTATCCCAAACCTGATAGTGTGCACTGTATTCCATCCATGAAGTCAGAAGTAGCAAGAATTGGCATCATAATGCTTCACTACCTCATCTTCATTGCTGTACAAATAACCCCAGACATCTCGCACTAATACTGTGATGATAGCTACAAAAAGGCCCTCAGCAAGGCACATGATTCCTGAAACATAAACTGATAGGCGTGCTGCATGTTGGTTCCCAGCACCTAGCTCATTGGACACTCTAATACTGCAAAGAAACAAAGAATCATGGGCCAAAATTAGTTAACCACAAGTTTCTTTTATCACAGAACAAAAAGGAGTGGGCAGTTATGTTACACGGATACGTCCAGGAAGGCGCGTATCGCGTATCCGATACGTATCGGATACGGATACGTGTCCGATACGCCAAGGATACGTATCGTCGGAGTATCCGAATTTTAATAATTTTCACGAATTTATGCTCCTCTGACCTTATTGCACTGCTGAGGCCACTTGGAATTGTATAGACCATCCACATTGTGTTTAGGCTGCAAGAGTCAAAGTTACTTCACATCAAGCACTGAAAGCACCATTACTGATGCATGGTTGATGCACAAGAAATGGCTATCTCAAGACATAAGAAAGGAAACCAATGCAACCGCAGAGTGATCAGCCATGTTACAGAACAACATCGCATCTAAAACATTGATCAGTTTAATAGAATTTCCGATTACTGAAAGGGAGGAGGCATTTCAAGTTTCATTTGCTTACCTGACCGACAAAATTGAAGTTTCCAGTTTTGGATCTGGAAGAAATCCTGCTAGGAGAACCACCATCTCAAATGCCCAATACTCCAAGCTGAGCTATCTTGCAAGTCAAATAACCAGTTCCATGCAGAAAGTAGGTAAAAAGGTACACATTACTTCTTTGCCAAACCATAAGTTAAACACTCAAGACTCATTGAAATACATGTTTTTCACATGGTGCCCCATATCAGGCTTACCAGGTCATAAAGGTAGATGGAATTGCTAGCTTTAGATATACTTTGGCATCCTTTAACTTCAGTGCCTCCCTTGACCATCCGTGCCAACTTCTTCTGCCATCTTCAGAGACTTTCACATACACAGCTAGGAATGCCACATTGAACCAGTAAGATATTGAGGTTGTCAGAGCTGCGCCATTGTGGCCAAGGCCAAAACCTTGAACCAGCAACCAGCATAGCATAACATGAAGTAGCAAAGTAAGTCTAGAGCAAGCTACCAATATCTGGACAATATTTTGGGTCTGCAGGAATCTGGTAAGGCACTGAAGCAAACCATACGCGAAAAGGCCAGGAATCAACCACTGAGCATACAGTCCAGCTTCAAATGATATCTCAGGATTTTGACCAAGGGCGATAAGTATTTGGCCAGCGAAGGCCAAAACAAAGGCCAGAGGAACACCCGTAAGCATAAGAACAATTATCGCCCTTTGCGTGTGTGTCCCCAGCATGTCATATTGTCTTGCTCCGTATGATTGTCCACAAAAGGTATCCAATGCGCTTCCCATACCCAGCTTGACATGGAAAAGAGGAGCATGAATTCCAATTAATTTACTGGTAGCACAGTAGGCATCACGCAGTATAGCACTGGCCACTGCGCAATAAGTCAAAACTCATATGCCGCTCTTACTTCTAGAGTTCTAGTAGGTATAATTATGGAGCCATGTGGGAAACTAATTGGAGTAATGCGCAAGCATTTACATAATTCGTACTAATTTTGGTTATAATTTCCTTAAACAACTAGCTCCTACAGTGTACATGTTCCGATCACAATTTCACATCCCCTCCCTGCTCTTCAGACTTATGCACAAGCAGTAGCACATACCGAGACCCGAGTTGCACAAATGGCTGAGTGGAGAGAGGTTACCACTGCACGTACCAGGACGCTGAAGCCGGTGACGTTGGCGAAGGAGGCGGCAACGGAGGCTCCGGAGAGGGAGAGCTCCCCTAGGTGTCCGGCGAACATGACGGAGACCACCTGCAGGCTGTACTGCAGCAGGCTGCACGCCACCAGCGGCGCCGCGAGCCCCACCTGCCGCCGCACCTCCGCCTCCACCGCGGGGCGTGGAGCGGAGCGGGACATGAGGAGAGGCGAGGACGCCGCCTCCGTCGCCCCGCCGGCGCTAGCGCCACCCATTTCGCGATCGCGATGGCCTCACGGGCTCGGACCCCCGGGTTTGAGTTGACTAGCGAGTAGCGAATTGAGGGGAGCGGGGAGGGGACAGTTTCGGCTCGGACCCCCGGGTCTGATTGGCTGCGCAGTGGCAACGTCGCACGGACAATCTGGCAACTAGCATGTTAAGGAAAGGGGAGGAACTTCCGCATCCGCATGAAAAGGCGGTGCATGATGGGCTAAAATCTGTCAAACTCTGTTTTCAATTTTTTAATTTAAAATAGTTTTTTATCTTTGTCTCAAAAAGAAAAAATAGTTTATTGTAACTTGTGGGTTTTTTAATCATATAAATCTTAAAAAATACAATAATGATTCCACACGAGCGTCCATCCGTGGCTCCTGAGTCCTGCCTATCAGAAACAAAAAAAAAAAACAAATTCCCACTTCGCTCGGTGCCCAAAGTGCCCTTCCTCCTCACCGGCCGTGCCGCCACCCTCGCTCCCTGAGTCACTCACCTGCGTCCCAGTCACTTGCGCCGCTCGCTCACTCGCCGTCCATTCGTCGCCCATTGCCGTCGAGCGCGCCGCTGACCCCGCCATGGCCGCTGGGGCACACATGTCGTGGCGCCTCAGGTCTTCCCGGGCGAGCCAAGGGCACCAATGAGCGTGGCCGGTACTGGTGGTGCTTGCACGCCGCCGGATCCCACCCCGACCACCGGAATCGACCGGCCTCGGCCTTCCCCTCCCATGTTGCAAATGTATGTTTCAAGTGTTTCAGATGTTTCAGAGGTATGTTGCAATTATCACATATGGACGTTGCAAAAGTAGATCGGGATGTTGCACATGTTACATATTTTTGCAAGTGTTTTCAGTGGTATGTTGCAAGCGTTTTAAAAAAATGTTTTATCTGTTTTAGACGTATATTGAAGCAAGTGTTTATCTAGATGTTGCATATGTTTCACACACATGTTGAAAGTGTTTTATCTGGATGTTGCATATGGTTCACACATATGTTGCAACACTATATCTCGTGTCTGACGTATGTTGCATCCAAGTGTTTTCATGTTGCAAGAGTTTTAGGGGGCACGGTGAGTGATGGGCGCATGGCCCAAGCACCGGGGGATGGGGCGCGACATAGCTGGGGACGCAGCGAGCTGGAGGCCGGCTCCCGAGTCCCGCCCACGCAGAGAGAGAGAGAGAGATATGTGGGGATCAGGGGGAAGGATGAGGGCGCAGGGGGGGGGGCGGGGTGCGCGTGCAAGGCGGGGGCGGGCTGCGTGGCCGTCCATCCGAACGCGAGGAGTGGCGGTGACAGCGTCGAGGGTAGGGTGCACGTGTGAGTCTGAGCGATGCAGACGGAGGTGGGCTACACGGGCATGCGTCTGGACATTCGGACGCTAGCCACACCCTAAAAATAGTTTCTTATAACTTGTGGGGGTAGTGTACCTACCAAACTTACCAACTACTAAGTCAATCCCTCAACGAGGCTTGGATGTGTATACTGCATGAGTACTACAAAGAGTTGCAAGCAAAAATATGATATCCAATCTCTCATTGTTCCATTTTAATTAGGCAAAATTGGTTGTCGGACATCCAAAATAATGGTCATTTGCTGGCGAACACCTATTTTGGAGCAGTTTGCCAGAAGACACTCTGGTTCGTTGAAATTTGGCTACAGGACACCGCGCCCCAGTTTCAATCGGTTGAGGAGAGAGAAATTTTCATGTTGGACATCTGGTGCCCCTGAGCCACAGTTGGGTCCGCCCCCAACCTGGTCTGGTTGGACAATATAAGAACCGGCCCCAACCCGACCATTAATTGTCTCACTCTCATTCCCCTGTCTCCACGATAAAAGCAACGGCGGCGGCAGCGGACGGGCGTGCAGGCAGGCGTGGCGTTGGCGGGCTGGCGCCGTCGACACGAAAGCGCAAGCAGAGGCCAGTTGAAGATGGCGACAGGCTCAGGGCGCTTCATCCTCGATAGGTTCGCGTGGAGCGAGAGAGGCGCAGCCGTTGTGCCCTTTCTGCAGGACGGCGACGGTTGTGGAGCGGACGTCTAGAACCCAAAACAACCCAGACAAGCAGTTCTACACTTGCAGGAATCATGACTTGGATGAGTTATTTGCATTTCTTGCCGGTCCATTTTTGCATTTTCAAATCGGATCTAGAGTTCATCCAAATGTTGTGCTCTTCGGCGTGATCAGGGCAACGCGCAGTGCAGTTTCTTCATGTGGAAGCCAGTGAGCACAGGAGATGGCGTGGATGCTGCAGCAGTGATGGCCGGCTTGAAGGCTTTGGAGAATTCTGTGTTGAACCTGACAATTGTTGTAGTAGCTCAGAGGGCTGATGTGAGTAGAATAGCTAGAGAGTAGAGAGTTCTTAGGTGGATGAATGTGGCCAATGTGTTTGTAGGAGTTGTATGCTTTTGTTGCCATGTGCATGTTATTGTATAACCAAGCATGAACTTAGCTTTGTAATGTTTGTGAAATGAATGAAATGCAGTTATGTGACATTGCCCAGGTTAATAAAATTTTAGCATGACCAACTTGAATAAGGCCAGCAACATACAGCAAGCAACAACAGCCTTGAATTCACTATATTACCAAGCCTTCAAATTCACAAGAATACAATACCAAGTTCACTACATTACCAAGTTCTGCCAAGTTCATATGCCAGATTACAATACCATGTTTAATACATTACAATACCAAGTTCTACCAAGTTCATATGGCACAGGTGGCACAAAAGCACACAAAAGCACAGAAGTCAAAAGCTTTCTTCTCTTCCTATGTTGCTTGTAGTGCCTAGACGTCCATCAGGGCCCTCTTGCTCCTAGTGCATGTGCTTGGACTGGATGTCAGCGTTGAGGTAGCCTGACTCCTAGTCACTACCCTTGGGCTATCTGCCACTTGCTGTTTGGCCTACCTCCTAGTGACCGGGGAGTTTGGAACCCTGCAAGATGAAATGTGTGGTTAACATGTTTTAAACTAGGCATGCCTTTAAATTAACTAAAAAATAGTGCCAAGAGATGGATCACTTACTGCATAGTTTGATCAGGAGGTGTAGGCTCAGCTGGAGTTGTCTTCTTGTTGGATTGTTTCCCCTTGTTGGAGGCCTTCCTCTTCTTCTTCTTCTTAGATGGATCATCTATGGTTTCTATAATCTCAACCACTTTTAGCTTGTAAGTCCTTTTCTTCTTCTTTGGTGGTGCAAGGTGGTGGTGCATCAGGGTCTAGGACAGTTTCATTGTAGGTTTTCTAGAGGTGGCCAAGTCCACCACACCTTTTACACCTTCTCTTGCCCTTGTTGGTTGACCCACCCTCTTCAACTCCAACTATCCTTCTCTTCCTTGGCCTTCCTGCTGCTCTATTGCATTTAGGAGAAAGGACTTTGAAGCCAATTTCCACCTTTTTCCATTCTTCCTTGCCTGGCATAAGAGGCACAAGCAGTTGCATAAGCTACTTTGAACATTTCTACAGAGTAGTAATGGTCAACAAAGTCCTCCAATTCAACTCTTCTTGTGTGAATGAAAGCTATGGCATGCACACAAGGCAGACCAATTAATTGCCAACCTCTACAAGTGCACTCTTTCTTGTCTAGATCAACAATGAACCTCCATGGGACTAGGTCCTTATTCACTCCTCCTACTTCTCCCACCATTGGGCCACTCTTATGAATGGTGTACTTCATATTTCTGCTCTTGTTGTGCAGTTCCTTCATGACATGAGGCAAAATCTTGAACTTAGACAACTTTGAGGCCAGCTGCCTCCTTGTGCAAAACCTCTCCATGATCAACTGCCTTATCTTGTCCATGAGTTCTGCAACAGGTAAGGACTTCTCCTACCTGATCCAACTGTTGAAGGTCTCAGCTATGTTGTTGGTGACATAGTCACATTTGCTTGTTGTGCTAAACTTGGACCTTGCCCATAGCTGTTTGTGATTGTCCAACAACCATGTTGTTGCCTTTGGGCATGCTTTGAGCATCTCATTCTAGTGCCTATCATGGGTTGTCTGTCTGTAGCACCTTGATCCAGACCACAAGTTCCTTTCAAACACTTCTCCCCTAAATCTCTTCTGGAAATTCTTGACAAGATGCCTCATGTATTCTGTGTTCTCTACACCATTTCTAAAGACTTTGGTAATAGCCTTATCTATTCCTTTACCTGCAGTTAGCAACCAAGGAAACAATGTCAGGCTACATGGGATGAAACACTAAATGTAACACTGCATCAAACAATGAAGGAAACATACCTGCATTAGTTGAAATAGCAAGACCAGGTGGGGATCCAATAGCCTTGTGCAGCATCTTCATGAACCATTCCCAATTCTCCTTGGTCTCACTGCCAAATACTCCATAGGCCACTGGGAACATCTAGTTGTGGCCATCAATCCCTACTGCAGCTGCTAACTGCCCCTTCCACTTTGCTATAAAAAATGTGGAATCTCCTACAACTAAAAAGAATAAAGTGTGGACATTTTTTGGTGCGACATTTGTTTTGGTTCATCCGTCTACCCACGCCTGTGGTCCCACGACATCTCCCGCATGCTGTGTCTCCTTGATTGAATATTGCCTGCCATGTGATAGAGGAATCATAACAAAATAGGAAGTAGGAAATTATTGTGCTATCCATATACACATTGCATGTTTGCATGCACCAGCATACATGGCAACGAGCAAAAGGAAAGAGAATTAACACAGAAGGAAAGAGAATTAACACAAAAGGAACATCTTTACATTTTTGAGAACCTTGCCAAATCTGCCTACATTTAATTACTTCCCCTCTTTGCATTTGCAAAAGGGATAGCTTTTTCCTTCTTTCATTTGGTTTCACGCTCACATGTTCCATCGCCCTCGCTTGTTGTTGAAAGCTCTAGTTTGGTTTTGGTGAATTGATGAAACCCTACGTGCTAACCTAGTTTATCAAGTGATCATGAGATAGGTAGCACACTTCAAGTGGAGAAGCTAATGAAGATCATAGCATGGCAATGGTGATGATCAAGGGCTTAAACTTGAATGGAAGAATGAGAAAAACAAAAATCTCAAGGCAAAGGTATAACTTGTAGGAGCTATTTTGTTTTGGTGATCAAGACACTTAGAGAGTGTGATCACATTTAGGTTAGATAGTCGTACTATTAAGAGAGGTGAAACTCGTATCGGAATACGGTTATCAAAGTGCCACTAGATGCTCTAACTCATTGCATATGCATTTATGATCTAGTGGAGTGCTAACACCCTTGAAGATGTTTATGAAAATATGCTAACACATATGCACAAGGTGATACACTTGGTGGTTAGCACATTTGAGCAAGGGTGGAGAAGTTAGAAGTGAAAAGGAGTTGGTCGCGAAGATGCTGGCGTCGGTCAACTGACCAGACACTGGGTATAAAAGCACCGGACGCTGGCTGCTTGTGTCCGGTCGAACTGGTAAGACGGCACAGTGCCTAGGGTTAACCACCGGACGCTGGACTATGTCCGGTCGAGGTGGACCGGACACGTCTGGTCGAAGAAATACGCCTCGGGAAGCTTACTAGAAATGACCGAACACTGGGGCTTCAGCGTCTGATTAGTTTTGCTGAAGCATCCGGTCGGCACTTAGCCGTTGAGATCTGACGGTTCAGTTTTAACTCGAAGTGACATGTGGCAAAGATCAGTGGACCGGACGCTGAGTCCAGAGTCCGGTCAGTATGACCGGAGCGTCCGGTCAGAGCGCACTGTGCCCAGTAAAGGGGTATAACGGCTCTATTTCGTGGGGGCTTCTATTTAAGCCCCATGGCCGGCTCAAGCTCACTCTCTTGGCCATTTGCATTGACATAGCAACCTTGTGAGCTTAGCCAAAGCCCTCCCACTCATCTCCATCATTGATTCATCATCATAGTGAGATTGGGAGTGATCTAAGTGCACTGCTTGAGTGATTGCATCTAGAGGCACTTGGTATTTGTGTTTCGTTGTAGATTTCGCTTGTTACTCTTGGTGGTTGCCGCCACCTAGATGGCTTGGAGCAGTGAGGATCGTTGAGCGGAGGTGGTGATTGTCTCCGGCTCCGATCGTGGTGATTGTGAGGGGTTCTTGACCTTTCCCCGGCGGAGCGCCAAAAGGTACTCTAGTGGATTGCTCATGGCTTGTGTGATCCTCATCTTGTGTTGGTTGTGCGGCACCCTATTGAGGGTTTGGCGTGTGATGCCAATTAGCGCGTGAACCTCCAAGTGAGTGAATCGCCACAACGAGGACTAGCTTGCCGGCAAGCAAGTGAACCTCGGTAAAAATCATTGTGTTCATCATTTATTCCGAGGTGATTGGTCTTCATTGTTATTCATCTTTGTAATTGATTGGTTCTTCATCTACACGGTGGTATAACCTTCTTGATCACTCTCTTTACTTTACCGCGAACTAGTTGACAAGCTCTTTAGTGTAGCTAGTTGTGAGAGCTTGCTTGCTTGGTTGGTGTGGCTCTTTAGTTAGCTTTTGAGAGCACACTAACATAGGGTAGTGTCATAGCTATTGTGTGAATAGACACTATCTAAACTAGAATTATGGTAGGTGGCTTGCATTTGAGTAGGCTAGCGCAACACTTGCTTCACCTCATAATTGTCTAACCATTTTGTTAAGTGTTGTTGTAGAAATTTTATTAGGCTATTCACCCCCCCTCTAGCCATTCGGACCTTTCAAGTGGTATCAGAGCCGAGGTCACCGTTATTTGAGGCTTAACAACCTTCGGTGTTAAAATGGCTCAAATCAACAACACTAAGAAGCCACCCCAATTCGATGGCTCCAACTATCCTTATTGGAAGGCTAAGATGACAACATATATCAAGTCAATCAATAGGAAGATTTGGAAGGTGGTAGAAACAAAAATTGAGATAGAAGATGAAGAGGCTCCCACCGCCGCCGAAGAATTGCTACTCCAAAACAATGACATTGCTCTTAGTGCCATCCATGATGCTTTGGATGAGAGAACATTTGAGCAAATCAAGAACATTGAGAGAGCTCATGAGGCATGGAAGAAATTGGAAGAATCATTTGAGGGCACCAAGGCAATCAAGGGTGCGAAGGCATACATTCTCAAGGATAAATTTGCTAGTTTCAAGATGAAAGAAGATGAGAGTGTGCCGGACATGTTCCATCGGATGGAAGTGATTGTAAATGATCTCAAGGCACTTGGTGAGAAGATAGAGGACAAGGAGTTCTCAAACAAGTTCTTGAGATGCCTACCCTCAAGATTTGGTACATTGGTCACTATTCTAGTAAGGAGTGGTTTGGACACCATGACACCAAACCAAGTCTTGGGAGATATCATGACCGATGATGCCTATAGAGATGATGATGAGAAGGAAGAAAAGAGGGAGAAGAAAGATGAGAAGAAGGAAGATGAAGAGTGTGGCATTCAAGGCCACATCATCCAAGGGCAAAGCAAAGCAAGAAAAATCAAGTGAGGATGATGATTCATGGGATGATAGTGATGATGAGAAGATGGCTCTCTTTGTCAAGAGGTTTGGCAAGTTCGTGGTGAAGAAAGGCTACCGTGCAAGAAGAAAGAAATCTTCATCCAAAAACAAAGATGAGTCAAGAAGATGCTTCAAGTGTGGAAGCAAAGATCATATTGTTGCTCAATGCCCATATAATAGCGACAATGATGATGACAAGAAGAACAAGAAGAAGGACAAGAAAGAAATGAAGGAGAAGAAGGACAAGATATTCTTCAAAAAGAAGAAGGGTGGATCATATGTGGTCACTTGGGATAGTGATGCTTCCTCAAGTGATGATCATGATGATAGTGATGATCACAAGACCACCAAGAAGAAGGTTCTTGTAAGTATAGCAATCAATGAGAAGCCTTCTCTCTTCGACTCTCCATCATGCTTCATGGCTAAGGCCACTAAGGTACAAACTTGTGATGATGGAAGTGATAATGAACATGATAGTGATAGTGATAATGATGATGATGAACCTGAAAGGATCAAGATGCCCAAGAGGGGGGTGAATTGGGCTAATTCTAAATTTTTTTGCAATAATCAAATCCTACGGATAGCCCAATTAACCCCTTGTGCCTAGAAAAGTGTTTCTATCAAATTTACGCACAATAGACTTGCAACCTATGTTCCAAACTTACTTTAGCATAGCAATTCTATGAATGTAAAGACAAGTATTGAATTGCTCAAAGTAAATACTCAAAGTAAATGCTCAAAGTAAATGCTCAAAGTAAATGGAGAGAGGAACGCGGCGATGTTTTGCTGAGGTATCGGAGAGTTGCCACTCTCCACTAGTCCTCGTTGGAGCACCCACGCAAGGGTGTAGCTCCCCCTTGATCCACGCAAGGATCAAGTGCTCTCTATGGGTTGATTCTTCGACACTCCGTCGCGGCGAATCACCCAAAGCCGCTCACAACTTGAGTTGGGTCACCCACAAGCTCCGCCGGGTGATCACCAAGCTCCCAATCACCACCAAGCCATCTAGGTGATGGTGATCACCAAGAGTAACAAGCACGAACTCTCACTTGACCACGCGAAGCCTAATGAGAAGATGGATGCACACTTGTCTACTCTTGATTCACTAATGAGGTTTCACTCTTGGATTCTCAAATCACAAACACCTCACTAGGACCTTGCTCTTCTTGGCACTCACAAACGTGTTTCTCAGCTGTTGGAATGAGCAAAAGTAACTCCACACACGAGTGGAGCTTCTATTTATAAGGCAGCCTGAAAAATGAACCGTTATGAGCTTCTGCGGGATGACCGGACGCTCCGATCGTTTTGACCGGACGCTCCGGTCAGTTCAACTCGCGCAATAGTTTTCAAGTGATGACCAGACGTTGTCAGGGTCCAGTCAGTACTGACCAGACGCGTCCGGTCGCTCTTGGATGCTTACTGTAATCAACCGGACGCTGGATACTCAGGGTCCGGTCACACTTTCTCAAGTCTGGACCCTTACTGGAGTCGACCGGACGCTAGCCCTCAGCGTCTGGTCACATTGACCTTCTAGTGTCCGGTCACACCAGACTTGTTCTCCTCGATCAAATGAACTGACCGGACCTTGCGGCCAGCGTCCGGTCGCACCGGAGCCAGCGTCCGGTCAGTATTTGACCCTCCATTCACTTCCAACTCTCGATCATATGTGAATGAAGTTTGCTCCGAAGGATCTTAGGCATTCATAGGAGCTACCTAGAGCTAGTTTTAACAAGTGTGCACCACACCTAACTCACTAGACTCAACTAGGTCAAGCTACCCGTTCATACCCCCCTTAATAGTACGGCCAAAGGAAAAACAAAGTCCTAAACTATTCTAAGTGTCTCTCCAACTCCAATCGACACTTAGAACTAGTCATCCTTAACCTTGTCGTCAATCCTTTGAAAACCGAAACGATTTCCATCGTAGGGGCATGACAACCTCGATTGCCCAATCGATCTCCATTACCATGACCTAACTTTATTTGTCTCTGCAAAACATACATTAGTCATAGTAATCTTGTATTGTCATTAATCATCGAAATCCAACTAGGGGCCTAGATGCTTTCAATCTCCCCCTTTTTGGTGATTGATGACAATACCACCTCGAGTATGTGAAAGAGTGAGGTTTTTGACGGACTTGGTTCATATAGGCTTTTGTCGATAAGAACAAAAGTGTTAGTCAAGCTTATATGACCCAAGCCAACACAATGTACTCAAAGGATATTAATTAAGCATGAGTACAAATAACAAAGCTCATTTGCTTCGAAGTTTAAACGCGGAAGCAAAAGCAAATGAGCATAACACAAGTGATATGACATTTAAATAATGCAAAGTAGAAAGCACACATGTCATATTTCACAATCACGTAGATAGCACTACCACATATACATAATAGTATGCATGAAAGTAAACACACGAATGCATAAGTAATAGTGTATCACACAAATAAAAACTCCAAATATATATAATAAGCTAATACTAGATAACTAGCTCCCCCTAAATGTAGCTCCCCCTGAGACTACATACTCGAACACCCTCTCCCCCTTTGGCGTCAAACACCAAAACCTAGGGGTCGGTCGGCGGGGCTGCAGCGGACGAGCCAGGCACTGAAGAACGTGGGGCAAGCTGGAACTGGGCACCATCATCATCTGACCCTGAGCTCTGAACTGACTGACCCTCTGTGGCAGGAAGTGTCGCTGAAGCTGTCTGGGTCTGAGCTGGGGCTGGTGCTGCCTGTGAAGCTACTAGTATGTCTGTCGTAGGATCTGATGAGGCGACAGACGAGGGGAGCCTCTGAGTAGTCATAGCGACTGGGGCTGCTGTAGACGGACCGGCAGTATGTGTATGAGGCAGAGTAGGCATGCCGGTCAACTCGCTGAAGGATGCTCCAAGACTCTTGGAGACTGACGTGTCAGGCACGAATAGCGAGGAAGACTACTCTGGTGTGAAGCCCGTCTGAAGTGGAGTGAACTGTGGGGCTACCACGGGTGAGGCCAACCACTGGGACACCTATACAAGAGGTGAAGCAAACTGAGCTGGAGGCTATCCCTGACCCTGAAGCCCGCTGGGCTGTATAGCTGGAGTCGTCGTGGTGGAAGCAGGCTGAGCAAGCTGGAGCAAAGTCTGTGGCTGTGGGCCCCCAAGAGCTGTCACTACGTGCTGCATGAAACCCATAAGCTGCTGCTACAAGAGTATCTACTACTGATGCATCTGCTGCTGCTGCATGGCCTGCTGCTGCCTCTGGAACTCGTCCTGTCGAGTCTGAAACTGGGCAAAAGTAGCAGCTGTCTCCTGTGCCTGTCTATCCTGGGTCTGCTGCATCCGCTCAAGAATAGCAATGAGAGCGGGGTCTGTCTGCGGAGCAGGTGGAGCAGAACTAGAGCTACCGGCCTCTGCATCATGTCTGCGTGGAGGCATCTGAGGAATAGGCAGGTAGTCATCGTCAGAACTATCACTATACTCGCTCACCTCCTGCTGTGCCTCTAGCTCCTCCTCCTCAGTGGCTGCAATCCCTCTGATGATCTCATCCTGCTGAGCTGCGGACTCTGGCACGTCGGGACGACGGCTAGGCTATCTAGGTGCCTGAGGAGTGGTGTGTCTGATCCTCTGTGACAGGTTGTAAGCTGGGAACTCTGTGGTGGCACCTATATACTCATCCATCATACCAGGGGGCTTATCAAGCACTACTCTGCGGATAAGGAATGTGATCCAGTGAGCATAGGGAAGCTGCCTGCGACCCTTGAATCCCTCAGCTATAGTATTCTCCATCTCTGAAAGAAGGAGGTCCCAGATATCAAATACTGTCTGCTGCATCAGGGCATTAAGAAGCCAGAGCTGTAGGCGAGTCAGGCCCTCTCTATATCCCAACCTAGGAAGCAGTGTCCTCCTGATAATGGCCTCTAGCACTCTCGCTGTAGGAGTCAAGTCACTGGGGTTCCTGCTCGACCCCTCTCCAAAAGGCTCCTTGAAGCAATGTCGCACTAAATCTGTAGGAGGCACCAACCCTCCATGAGGACGCCTAGGAGGCTCCTGCTGTCCATAACAAACCTCATGCATCTTGATAGGCTGCTCTTGTAGCCTCAGTATCTCTCTGACCCTGCCACTCGTCACTCTATAGTCTTTGCCTCTAAAAGCAAAGTGAATGAATCTGTGATGTGGATCGATGAAGAGTGAAGCATAAAACTGATGAACCCAAGATGGTACATATATCCCCGTCCGTTCAATCAAATCTGCTAGTCCTGGCAAATATGATAAGTAAGGCTGAATGTGCTCTCTGGCGGCTACCACAATAGACTCTATCCAACAGACTCTCTGAGATCGAAACACTGCCCCACTGTTGAGATAAGCATTGTAGAAGTCCTCCTGCAGTGGCGTGTAGAAACCCTTAGCTGCTCTCTCATCCCTCCTCAGAGGAAACCAAACCTCAAACTCAACAAAACGCAGCTACTGAACCTGCCTGGCTGTAGCGGCCCTCAAGTCGAGGTGTACCACTGGAGGTGGACCCTATGGTCTAGGTGGAGGACATGATCCCCTTTGCTGTGTCGGCGGCCTCGGCGAGACTGGTACACGGGTCCGTCTAGAGCAGCGAAGCTGGGGTGCTGGCTCTGTCTCCTCGGCCTCCTGAGTCTGCTGGGCCTGCTCGCCCTCCTGAGTCTGCTGAACTGGCTCCTGCTCTGCTGACGGGCCTTCCTCAATGGCAACCTGTCGTCCTACAAACGTGGCAGTCCCAGCTAGACTACCGTGACGACGCTCAACCTCCTCAATCGTAGCTCTGGCTGCTGGTGAAACCGGCTGATCTACAATGACAACTCCACTACGGGCACCACCTCTCTCGGCACGCTCTGTGGCCTCTGCAACAGCTGCTGCTCTCGCTGTCTCTGCATCGGGGTACTTCCGCTTCTTGGATGTCACCTGCTTGGTTGACTTGCCCTTAGATCCGGCTGGCTGGCGAGGCGGGGGCCTCCGATCATCATCACCTAGGCCACCACCAACGTTCTTGGTGCGAGCCATCTGAACTGACAAGATGATGAACTGCCGCTGATGAAGATCAACTGTCAAACTACCGCTTTCGAGGCTTGGCCTCGATCCTTACTCGCGAGCTTGGCTCCGAGTTGACTGCCAACTGCTAGAAGAACCACAACGGAACCGACTCGCTGCACGATAGAATAGATGGATATACAAATAAATACCATATGTCTAATAGATGCGAAACCCTAATAGAGAAAGCAATGTAGATGCGAACTTGAATCGAATGGCTTTCTACCTGACGATCAGCGATCCGAGAAAGGAAAAGGCGACACGCGGGGGAATCCTCGGAACCGGCAGGGGCTAGGGTTACAAGGAGCAGTGATGAACTGGTGGCCCAAGATGAAGGAGGTAGGGCTAGGTCACACGTCACTTGATGACGCGGTGAGGCTTGGCAGTGGGCTCTCAGGCGGCGCGGTGGCGAGAGGACCGGGTGAGCGTGGTGGCGTGTGGGAAGGCTCGGGCGCAGTGGCACGGCGAGGCTAGAGCATGGCGGCGTGGGCGCGAGATGGTCGGCATAGGGTCACGGTGGCACGGCGAGGCAGGAGCACGGTGGCGCGCGGCTGGCAAGCTGAGGAGGCGCAGGAGGCGGCGGCAAGAGCTAGGGCTAGGTCACGGGGAGTCAAAACGAAAGAACGGCCGATATAAATAGATCCCCCGACGCGACAGAGAAGGAAACGAAAAGAGTCCTAAAACCATGCGAGATCCACTGACCGGACGCTCCGGTGGTAGCGACCGGACGCTACCACCCAGCGTCCGGTCGATTCCAGAGAAGTCCAAATCCTCTGGAATCGGGACCGGATGCGTCCGGTGGTCCATGACCGGACGCAGGCAGGGTCTGGTCAGTACAACTTGTCCTTCCTTCGATCGACCAGACGCTAAACCCTTCCTGACCGGACGCACAGACGCAGCGTCCGGTCACTCCTTCACCAGCAGTTCACCTCATGTGAACTGACCGGACGCTGGACAGCAGCGTCCGGTGCACTTTTTCCAGCAAACCTTCAAACTTCCTTCGCGCTGCCTATTCCCAATCAAGTCCCAACAAGAATAAGATCCAAATAAACACCAATTGGGACTGATGTGAGTGACCTCTCTCAAACCCTCATATTTTTCAAAATATTTTGCCTTAGGCTATAATTCTTTTTAAGAAAATAGGCAACAAGAGGACAAATGGAACAAAACGACAAAACAACATTCATGTATATGCAATACTTGTAAGTAAAACTAGTTGCTTATCAAGTTTGATCCATGGTTAAGCTTCTTCACACGCTTTTCGGCGGTTATCTTAACCATGTTAGACAAGCCCTATATGCATTGCCACAAATTAAACATGTTGTATATTACAATGAATGCAAGGGACAACACAAGCTCAATTTTTAGTGAAGTTACTAAAATCAAGTACATTGAGCTCATTCCGCAATCTACAAAATGTAGCCTCATCTAGCGGTTTCGTGAAGATATCCGCTAATTGATCTTTGGATCTTACACCTTCTAGTGATATATCATTTTAGCCACATGATCTCTTAGAAAGTGATGGCGGATATCTATATGCTTGGTGCGAGAGTGTTGAACCGGATTATTTGCAAGTTTTACCGCACTTTCATTGTCGTACAAAAGAGGTACTTTCTCTAGAACTACTCCATAGTCTAGCAAAGTTTGTTTCATGTATAATATTTGTGCACAACAAGCACCCGCGGCAATGTATTCCGTTTCGGCGGTAGACAAAGCCACACTATTTTGTTTCTTGGAGGACCAAGACACAAGTGATCTACCAAGCAAATGGCACCCTCCGGATGTGCTCTTTCTATCAACTTTACATCCGGCGTAATCCGAATCGGAATAGCCAATTAATTCAAATAAAGCTCCTTTGGGATACCAAAGGCCAATGCTTGGTGTGTGCTTAAGATACCTAAGGATTCTTTTTACGGCAATTAAATGAGTTTCCTTAGGACTAGCTTGAAATCTAGCACACATACACACACTAAACATGATGTCGGGCCTAGATGCGGTTAAATATAACAAGCTACCAATTATAGAACGGTAGAGAGTTTGATCAACCGGGTTACCTCCCTCATCTAGGTCGAGATGTCCATTTGTAGGCATTGGTGTCTTGATTGGCTTACATTCATCCATCTTGAATCTCTTGAGAAGATCCTTTGTATATTTCTCTTGAGAGATGAAGATGCCTTCTTTCATTTGCTTGACTTGAAAACCAAGAAAGAATGTAAGCTCACCAATCATTGACATCTCGAACTCCTTAGACATCAATTCACTAAATTCTTTGCATGAGTCTTTATTTGATGATCCAAAGATGATATCATCAACATATACTTGACAAATGAAGATATGCCCATCAAGCTTCTTGGTGAATAATGTGGTGTCGACCTTCCCAATGGTGAAGCCCTTCTCAATGAGGAAGTCCCGAAGGCGCTCATACCAAGCTCTTGGGGCTTGCTTAAGCCCATATAGTGCCTTGGACAACCTATAAACATGATTAGGATATCTAGGGTCTTTAAACCCGGGAGGTTGATCAACATAGACTAGTTCATTAATAAAGCCATTTAAAAATGCACTTTTCACATCCATTTGATATAGTTTCATTTCATGATGTGATGCATATGCAAGAAGGATACGGATGGCTTCTAATCTTGCAACCGGTGCAAAGGTCTCTCCAAAATCCAAACCTTTAACTTGAGAGAACCCCTTTGCAACTAGTCTTGCCTTGTTCCTCACAACAACACCTTGATCATCTTGCTTGTTGTGGAACACCCACTTCGTTCCAATGACTCTTGCACCTTTTGGTCGCTCTCCAAGAGTCCAAACTTCATTGCGAGTGAAGTTGTTCAACTCTTCATGCATGGCATTGATCCAATCTGGATCTTTAAGAGCTTCTTCTACCTTGGTAGGCTCATAACAAGAGACAAAAGAGTGATGAGCAATAAATGACATAAGTTTTTGAGATCGAGTCATTATACCCTTTGATGGACTCCCTATGATGAGATCTTGTGGATGATCTTGTAGGAGAGGTGTATTTCTTCTATTGACCACTTGAGGAGGAGGTTGTGGAGCATCAACATCTTGTGCTTGTACCACCATTTGCTCATGGGAGATATGAGTATCTTCATTTTCTACTCTCCCATCTTTTTTATCATCTTGTGGTACATTTGATGAAGAGGGTTGGTTAATGATTTGTACATCATCTTCATCATCTTTTGGCTTGATATCTCCCACCGGAATATTCTTCATAGCCTCCCTCAATGGTTCATCACCTACATCATCAAGATTCTCATGTGCTCCTTAGGAGCCGTTAGATTCATCAAATTCCACATCATATGTTTCTTCAACCAAGCCGGTGGCATGATTAAATACTCTATATGCTTTGGACTTCAATGAGTAACCAACAAGAAAACCTATATCACAACGTCTTTGAAACTTCCCTAGGTGTTGCCGCTTCTTGTAGATGTAGCACTTGCAACCAAACACCCTAAAGAAGGAGACGTCCGGCTTCTTCCCATTGAGCAACTCATACGGTGTCTTGACAAGGAACTTTTGAAGAAATAGGCGGTTGGATTCATAATATGCGGTGTTGATTGCTTCCGCCCATAGAGCTTCGGGGGTGTTGTACTCATCTAGCATTGTCCTTGCAAGAGTGATCAAAGTCTGATTTTTCCTCTCAACAACACCATTTTGTTGAGGAGTATAGGTTGCGGAGACTTCATGTTTGATTCCAATTTCATCACAATAAGCTTCTATGTTTGTGTTGTCAAACTCTTTGCCATTGTCACTTCTTATCTTTTTGAGCTTCACTTCAAATTCATTTTGAGCTCTCTTGGCAAACTTCTTGAAACAAGATGCAACTTCAGATTTGTCATGAAGGAAGAACACCCATGTATACCTTGAATAGTCATCCACAATCACAAGACAATAGAGATTTCCTCCCAAACTCTTGTATGTTGTTGGTCCAAATAAATCCATGTGTAGGAGTTCTAGCACTCTTGTGGTTGACATGAAAGCTTTGGTTGGATGAGTGTTTGCAACTTGCTTGCTGGCTTGACATGCACTACAAAGCTTGTCCTTCTCAAACTTCACATTCTTCAACCCTCTCACCAAATCATTCTTCATAAGCTTCTTGAGTGAGCTCATCCCAACATGAGCAAGTCTTCTATGCCATAGCCACCCAAGTGTTGTTTTGGTGAATGGGCAAGTCTTCAAGTTTGCATCTTCGGAGGTGAAGTCAACTAGATATAAGTTGTTGTATCTAAATCCATTGAATATCACTTGATTGTCATCTACCTTGGATACAACAACCTCCTTTTCGGTGAATAAGCATTGAAAGTCAAGATCACACAATTGCCCAACGGATAGCAAGTTGAACCTCAATGATGCAACATAGAGTACATTGGAGATGGAATGATCATTTGATATTGCCACTTTGCCCAATCCTTTAACCTTGCCCTTTGAATTATCTCCAAATGTTATTTTCTCTTGTCCATCTACCTCTTCATCTAGTGAGGTGAACATACGAGGATCACCGGTCATATGTTGAGTGCAACCACTATCAATAACCCAATGACTTCCACCGGTCTTGTAGTTCACCTACACATAAGAGATTCAAGCTTTAGGGATCTAAACTTGTTGAGGGCCCTTCACCTTCTCAACAAGTGACTTAGCCACCCAAATCTTCTTAGGCCTATTCTTGTTGGGGGGTCCTAAGAACATGACTTTCATCTTTCCACTAGAATCTTTTCTAAGCATGTAGTGAGCATTGAAAGCAAAGGGTCTAGCATGCTTAGGCAAGGGTTATGGTGGTGGAGTTTGACACTCATGAGTAAAGTGGCCTTCTTGTCCACACTCAAAACATCTCTTTGGCTTTAGCTTTGGCTTTGATTGTTGGTGTTGAGCTTGAGCCTTCTTCTTCTCTACACTTGCCATATATCCAATGCCACTTCTATCCATCTTCATGACGGTATTCATGAGTAGCTCACTTTGGAGATGCTTGCCTCTAGCAAACTTGCTCAATCCCACCTTGAGATGCTCTTTCTCCATCTTGAGCTTCTTGTTCTCTTCCTTGAGAATATCATTGTTCTTCTCTTCCTTGAGTTTCTTGTTTTCTTCTTTGAGCTTCTCATTCTCAAGAATCAACTCTTTGTCATGATCAAGAGTTTCTAGCACAATGGTGTTGTGACTTTTCATCTCTTCAAGATCTTTCATGAGCTTCTCATGGTCACTCTTGAGCTTGACATACTCATCATAGTCATTGCACTCAACCACTTGCTTGCCTTTGCTACTAGATCCATGCTCAATGCTCTCATCAATTAAATTATCACATGAGGTAGCTATATCAATCTTAACAACATAGTTAGTAGCAACATGTGGCTCATTTGGTAAGAATTCTTGTGCAATAACAAGGGTATCATAATTGATCTTTAGAGTTGTATATTCATCTTTTAGCTTATTGTGACTAGTGATAAGCTCATTGTGCACCCACTCAAGTTTATCATGTTTATCTTTAAGCTCTTTCTTAGAAGATTTGAGCTCCTTGAGTTTGGATGATATATAATCATTTGTTTCTTTGAGCTCATCATTAGCCTTTTCTAATGTATCACACTTAGCTAAGAGTGAATCATTTTTAGCATCAAGTTTTTCATTTGTAGCTCTACTCTTTCTAATGATCTTAGTGTATTTTCTTAATATTTTAACAAGATCATCATATGTGGGTGAATCATCATCGCTATCGCTATCATCATCACTAGCTTTCTCATCATCACTACTATCATCACTCTTAGTTACCTTGCGTTCACCCTTGGCCATAAGGCATAGTTGTGTAGAGGATGATAGCGATGGTGGCGGTGAGGATGCAAGATCAATAGCAATGGCGGCCACCTTCTCATTGTCACTCTCATCATCAGATGATTCACTTGATGAATCAATGTCCGTGAGCCAATCACCGACAATATAGGCCTTGCCACTCTTCTTCTTCTTGTAGAAGTCTCTCTTTTTGCCATCTCTCTTCTTGTATGGCTTATTCTTTTTCTTTTCATCTTCATCACTTGAATCATCTTTCTTGCCCTTGTTCTTGAACTTGTCTTTCTTGGGCTTTGTGCATTGATGAGCTAGGTGGCCAAGTTCACCACAATTGTAGCAATCCATCTCGGAGATTGGCTCACGGACATTGATTCATCAAGTGGATCAAGGATCAAGATGCCCAAGAGGGGGGGGTGAATTGGCTAATTCTAAATTTTCTTGCAATAATCAAATCCTACGGATAGCCCAATTAACCCCTTGTGCCTAGAAAAGTGTTTCTATCAAATTTATGTACAATAGACTTGCAACCTATGTTCCAAACTTACTTTAGCATAGCAATTCTACGAATGTAAAGACAAGTATTGAATTGCTCAAAGTAAATACTCAAAGTAAATGCTCAAAGTAAATGCTCAAAGTAAATGGAGAGAGGAACGCGGTGATGTTTTGCCGAGGTATCGGAGAGTCGCCACTCTCCACTAGTCCTCGTTGGAGCACCCACGTAAGGGTGTAGCTCCCCCTTGATCCGCGCAAGGATCAAGTGCTCTCTACGGGTTGATTCTTCGACACTCCGTCACGGCGAATCACCCAAAGCCGCTCACAACTTGAGTTGGGTCACCCACAAGCTCCGCCGGGTGATCACCAAGCTCCCAATCACCACCAAGCCGTCTAGGTGATGGCGATCACCAAGAGTAACAAGCACAAACTCTCACTTGACCACGCGAAGCCTAATGAGAAGATGGATGCACACTTGTCTACTCTTGATTCACTAATGAGGTTTCACTCTTGGATTCTCAAATCATAAACACCTCACTAGGACCTTGCTCTTCTTGGCACTCACAAACATGTTTCTCAGCTGTTGGAATGAGCAAAAGTAACTCCACACACGAGTGGAGCTTCTATTTATATGGCAGCCTAAAAAATGAACCGTTATGAGCTTCTGCGGGATGACCGGACGCTCTGATCGTTTTGACCAGACGCTCCGGTCAGTTCAACCCGCACAACAGTTTTCAAGTGATGACCGGACGTTGTCAGGGTCCGATCAGTACTGAGCAGATGCGTCCGGTCGCTCTTGGATGCTTACTGTAATCGACCGGACGCTGGATACTCAGGGTCCGGTCACCACTGACCGGACGCGTCCGGTCACACTTTCTCAAGTCTGGACCCTTACTAGAGTCGACCGGACGCTGGCCCTCAGTGTCCGGTCACATTGACCTTCCAGCGTCCGGTCACACCAGACTTGTTCTCCTCGGTCAAATGAACTGACTGGACCCTGCGGCCAGCGTCCGGTCGCACCGGAGCCAACATCCGGTCAGTATTTGACCCTCCATTCACTTCCAACTCTCGATCATATGTGAATGAAGTTTGCTCCAAAGGATCTGAGGCATTCATAGGAGCTACCTAGAGCTAGTTTTAACAAGTGTGCACCACACCTAACTCACTAGACTCAACTAGGTCAAGCTACCCGTTCATACCCCCCTTAATAGTACGGCCAAAGGAAAAACAAAGTCCTAAACTATTCTAAGTGTCTCTCCAACTCCAATTGACACTTAGAACTAGTCATCCTTAACCTTGTCGTCAATCCTTTGAAAACCAAAACGATTTCCATCGTAGGGGCATGACAACCTCGATTGCCCAATCGATCTCCATTACCATGACCTAACTTTATTTGTCTCTGCAAAACATACGTTAGTCATAGTAATCTTGTATTGTCATTAATCATCGAAATCCAACTAGGGGCCTAGATGCTTTCAGAACCTACTAAAGATAAATTAATTGACATGCTAGAAGATGCTAGAGAACACTTTGACATCTCAAGAAAGGAATGCAAAAGCTTGCGTAAGGAACTAAAAGCCCTTAAGAAAGCATTTGATGAGCTCAATGCATCTCATGAGAGGCAAGAGGATGCCCATGAGAAGCTTTGCAAGGCTCACAAAAAGCTTGAAAAGGCTCATTCCTCTCTACTTGATGAGCAAAATAAAAAGACGCATGTTGAAACTTGCAATGTAGGTTTAACTTGTGATCTAATTGATACATCACTATCTATGCCTATCATTGTTGCTCCTACTAACCCTTCTTGTAGCACTTCCACTTCCATCTCATCTAGTAGTGATGGTCTCACTTGTGATACCTCACTAGTGGTTGAGAATGAGAACCTCAAGAAGGAGGTAACTAAGCTCACTCACACCTTGGCTAAGGCTTATGGTGGTGAGGACTGCTTGCTTATGGCCTTGGGTAGCCAAAGAGCTTCTCTCTACAAAGAGGGATTGGGCTATACCCCCAAGAAAGGCAAGGCAGCCTTTGCTCCTCATAAGACAAGTTTTGTGAAGAACAATGGTCGGTTTTACACTAGTTGCAAGCAAGTTGGTCATAGAGAGCATGAATGCACCAACAAAAGCAAAAATGCTAATGTATCCTCTATTAAGCTTAATTCTTCATATATGCTTGTTAAGGGTACAAATGGTGTGAAGGCTAAGTTCATTGGCAAACCATGGATGGGCTCAAAGAAGAAAGCCATTTGGGTGCCAAAGAGCTTGGTTACTAACCTTAAGGACCCAAGCAAGTTTGGGTACCTAAAAGGAATTGATCTTCTTTTGTAGGTCAATTACAAAGCCCGAGGAAGCCATTGGGTTCTTGATAGTGGGTGCACTCAACACATGACCGGTGATGCAAGAATGTTCAACTCAATCAACACCAATGGCAATGATGGTTTTGATAGTATCATATTTGGTGACAATGGCAAAGGCAAGGTCAAAGGGCTTGGTAAGATTGCAATATCCAATGACTTGAGCATATCCAATGTGTTGCTAGTAGAGAGCTTGAACTTCAATTTGCTATCCGTGGCTCAATTGTGTGATCTTGGATTCAAATGCATATTCGGGGTAGATGATGTAGAGATCATAAGTGTAGATGGCTCTAATTTGATCTTCAAAGGTTTTAGATATGAGAATCTATACTTGGTTGATTTCAATGCTAGTGAAGCTAAATTATCTACATGCTTGTTCACTAAGTCTAGCATGGGTTGGTTATGGCATAGAAGGCTTGGTCATGTTGGAATGAAACAATTGAATAGATTGATTAAGCATGACTTAGTTAAAGGCTTGAAAGATGTTGTGTTTGAAAATGATAAGCTTTGTAGCTCTTGTCAAGCCGGCAAACAAGTTGGAAACATCCATCCTAAGAAAAGCATGATGAGCACTAGTAAAGCATTTGAGTTATTGCACATGGACTTGTTTGGGCCAACACAATACACTAGTATCGGTGGAAACAAATATGGATTTGTAATAGTGGATGACTACACTAGATACACATGGGTATTCTTTCTAGTGGATAAAAGTGATGTGTTTGCAACATTCAAATCATTTGTCAAGGGCATTCACAATGAGTTTGAAACAACCATCAAGAGAGTTAGAAGTAACAATGGTAGTGAGTTCAAGAATACTAGAATTGATGAGTTATGTGATGAATTTGAAATTAGACATCAATTCTCGGCCAAGTACACACCCAATCAAATGGCCTTGTTGAGAGGAAGAATAGAACACTTATTGATATGGCAAGGTCTATGCTTAGTGAGTACAATGTGAGTCAATCTTTTTGGGCCAAAGCCATTAACACGGCTTGCTATTGTAGCAACCGCCTCTATTGTCACCGATTGAAAGAGAAGACACCATATGAGCTCTTGAATGGTAGAAAGCCCAACATTGCATATTTTTGGGTCTTTGGTTGCAAATGCTATATCTTGAAGAAAGGCACAAGATTGGGCAAGTTTGACAAGAAATGTGATGAAGGATTCCTACTTAGTTACTCCACTACAAGCAAAGCATAGAGTTTGGAATTTGGATAGTGGTACTCTTGAGGAGGTTCATGATGTTGAATTGGATGAAACCAAGGGTTCACAAGTAGAGAATGAGAACTTAGAAGATGTTAGAGGCATTCAACTTTCAAATGCCATGAAGAACATGGATATTGGTGAATTGAGGCCTAGGCAAGTAAATGATGATGAAGATGATCAAGTGCAAGTACTCTCTAACTCAAATGTGCAAGATGATACAAATCAAGCTAGTGCAAGTGACTCTCATGACATTGATCAAGATCAAGTGGCTAGTACATCATCTCAACCCAATGATCTAGCAAGTGCAAGCAATCAAGTTCCATTGCTCCAACCAACAAGTATTGCAAGAGATTATCCTTTGGACACTATAATTGGTGATATTTCAAGAGGTGTGCAAACAAGATCAAGATTGGCATCATTTTGTGAACACTTCTCATTTGTGTCATCCATTGAACCAAAGAAGATAGATGAAGCTTTGAAGGATGTTGATTGGGTGAATGCTATGCATGAAAAATTGAACAACTTCACAAGAAATCAAGTATGAGAATTGGTAGAGAGACCAAAGGAACACAATGTGATTGGAACCAAATGGGTCTTTAGAAACAAGCAAGATCAAGATGGGATAGTAGTAAGGAACAAAGCAAGATTGGTAGCACAAGGATATACACAAGTTGAAGGTCTTGACTTTGGAGAAACATATGCCCCGATTGCTAGATTGGAAGCAATAATAATCTTGCTAGCCTATGCTTGTGCTCACAACATCAAGCTCTATCAAATGGATGTTAAGAGTGCATTTCTCAATGGCTACATCAATGAAGAAGTATATATAGAACAACCTCCCGGTTTTGAAGATGGTAAGAAGCCCAACCATATATACAAGTTGAAGAAAGCTTTGTATGGTTTGAAGCAAGCACCTAGAGCATGGTATGAGAGATTGAGGGACTTCCTCCTCTCTAAAGGGTTCACAATGGAGAAAGTTGACACCACTCTTTTCATCAAGAAGATTGGAAAAGACCTATTTGTTTTGCAAATCTATGTTGATGATATCATATTTGGATCAACCAATCAAGAATTTTGTGATGAGTTTGGAAAGATGATGGCTAATGAGTTTGAAATGTCCATGATCGGAGAGTTGAGTTACTTCCTTGGTCTTCAAATCAAGCAATTGAAGAATGGTACTTTTGTAAGTCAAGGCAAGTATATCAAGGACATGATCAAGAAGTTTGGCTTGATTGATAGCAAAGTCATTAGCACACCAATGGGAACCAATGGCAACTTGGATAGTGATGCAAGTGGAAATATGGTGGATCAAAAGTTGTATCGATCCATGATTGGAAGCCTACTCTATGTGACAGCATCAAGGCCGGATGTCATGTTTAGTGTATGCATGTGTGCAAGATTTCAAGCCTCACCAAGAGAAAGTCATTTGAAGGCTACAAAGAGAATATTGAGGTACTTGAAGCATACACCAAATGTTGGTTTGTGGTATTCCAAAGGAGCAAAGTTTGAGCTAGTTGGTTACTCCGACTCGGATTATGCGGGATGCAAGGTTGAAAGAAAGAGCACATCGAGCACATGTCAATTGTTGGAAAGATCACTTGTTTCATGGTCATCAAAGAAGCAAAATAGTGTTGCATTATCAACCGCCGAAGCCGAATACATATTCGCCGATAGTTGTTGTGCACAAATACTTTGGATGAAGGCCACTTTGAGTGATTTTGGAATCAAGTTCAAGAAAGTGCCATTGCTATGTGACAATGAGAGTGCAATCAAGCTAACCAACAATCCGATGCAACATGCAAGAACAAAGCACATTGATATCCACCACCATTTCATAAGTGATCACCAACAAAAAGGGGACATTTGTATTGAGAGTGTAGGCACCGAAGATCAACTTACCGATATATTCACCAAGCCATTGGATGAGAAAAGGTTTTGCAAGCTAAGGAATGAGTTGAACATATTGGATTTCTCAAATATGTGTTGATGCACCCCCCACTCATATGACATGCCTCGCCTTCGAGCAATCCAAGGTAAAAGTTGATTAGCATGGCATACATCCTTGCTAAGGACATGTTTAGTGCATCTAGTCATATTTTTAATCTTATTAGGACCTTTCAAATGGTTCTATTTTATTAGGCTCATTCATGAAAATCAAATGATTTTGATGTCTATATGGTATCACTATTGCTTCTATGCTTGACTTAATCTAGTGATGGCATATGACATGTTTATGGGCTTGTAAACCTAGTGTTTAATCTAGAAAATGAACTATAAGTGTTTAACTCAACATGGTACAAGATAACCCTTATTTGGAGGTGTGAAGAAGCTTGTCCTTGGATCAAACCGAGTTAAATATCTTTGGCAAATAATCTAGATTAGACCAAATTTGAGAAAATGATCCTTACCCCATTGATTGACATTGATAATCTCGACCCTACAAGTAATACTATCTATATTTAGAACCTTTATGGTCATTGATGACAAAGGGGGAGAGAAACAAAGATAGTAGCAAAGATAGTGAAAAGGGGAAGAAATATCATAAAGGAAGGGAAACATAAAGATATCTTGATATATGACAAAGGAAAGGGATCAACTAAAATCTTTGAGCACACAAGTAGGGGGAGCAAGCTCATGAACTTGTATGGTGCATTTGAATGTGCATTTCATATGTTTGCTTGCATGGCATAAGTTCTAAAATTCAAAATATCCATGCTTGTGTGATATATGCTAGTTGTAAGATTGAATGATGAAATGAAATCACTAGATAACTTTCATTTCCAAGTAAGTCTTTACAAGTGGTATCTTTCTAAAGTATGTTTGTAAGTGGTATTGAGCTAACCATGGTGCTAAGGATGGTATATTGGTGTACTTTGATTGGTATCACGCTTCAAAGGTCCATCTCTTATACCTTAGCATCATTTGGTAGACATTGACTTCTATATTTCCTATCTAAGCATATGTGCAAGCTATAATCTAAACTCTTAGCACATATGTAGGGGGAGCAATTGCTACCATTTGGAATTCATGAAACTTGTCCATATTCTTTTACACATGGTAAATATGATTGGGCAAGCAACATGGATTCAATTGAATTTTATTTCATATCTTTGTATAAGGGTTGTCATCAATTACCAAAAAGGGGAAGATTGAAAGCTCTAGTTTGGTTTTG
Source organism: Miscanthus floridulus (assembly GCF_019320115.1). Lineage (NCBI taxonomy): Eukaryota > Viridiplantae > Streptophyta > Magnoliopsida > Poales > Poaceae > Miscanthus > Miscanthus floridulus. The sequence continues at coordinate 127,393,116 of NC_089597.1, forward strand.
GTGAATTGATGAAACCCTACGTGCTAACCTAGTTTATCAAGTGATCATGAGATTGGTAGCACACTTCAAGTGGAGAAGCTAATGAAGATCATAGCATGGCAATGGTGATGGCATGGTGATGATCAAGGGCTTAAACTTGAATGGAAGAATGAGAAAAACAAAAAGCTCAAGGCAAAGGTATAACTTGTAGGAGCTATTTTGTTTTGGTGATCAAGACACTTAGAGAGTGTGATCACATTTAGGTTAGATAGCCGTACTATTAAGAGGGGTAAAACTCGTATCGGAATACGGTTATCAAAGTGCCACTAGATGCTCTAACTCATTGCATATGCATTTATGATCTAGTGGAGTGCTAACACCCTTGAAGATGTTTATGAAAGTATGCTAACACATGTGCACAAGGTGATACACTTGGTGGTTAGCACATTTGAGCAAGGGTGGAGAAGTTAGAAGTGAAAAGGAGTTGGTCGCGAAGACGCTGGCATCGGTCAACTGACCGGATGCTGGGTCTAAAAGCACCGGACGCTGGCTGCTTATGTCCGGTCGAACTGGTAAGACGGCATAGTACCTAGGGTTAACCACCGGACGCTGGACTGTGTCTGGTCGAGGTGGACCGGACGTGTCCGGTCGAAGAAATACGCCTCGGGAAGCTTACTGGAAATGACCGAACGCTGGGGCTTCAGCATCCGGTCAGTTTTGCTGGAGCGTCCGGTCGGCACCTAGCCATTGAGATCTGACGGTTCAGTTTTAACTCGAAGTGACACATGGCAAAGATTAGTGGACCGGACGCTGAGTCCAGAGTCCGGTCAGTATGACCGGAGTGTCCGGTCAGAGCGCAGTGTGCCCAGTGAAGGCGTATAACGGCTCTATTTCGTGGGGGCTTCTATTTAAGCCCCATGGCCGGCTCAAGCTCACTCTCTTAGCCATTTGCATTGACATAGCAACCTTGTGAGCTTAGCCAAAGCCCTCCCACTCATCTTCATCATTGATTCATCATCATAGTGAGATTGAGAGTGATCCAAGTGCATTGCTTGAGTGATTGCATCTAGAGGCACTTGGTGTTTATGTTTCGCTGTGGATTTCGCTTGTTACTCTTGGTGGTTGCCGCCACCTAGACAGCTTGGAGCAGCAAGGATCGTTGAGCGGAGGTGGTGATTGTCTCCGGCTCCGATCGTGGTGATTGTGAGGGGTTCTTGACCTTTCCTCGGCGGAGCGCCAAAAGGTACTCTAGTGGATTGCTCATGGCTTGTGTGATACTCATCTTGTGTTGGTTGTGCGGCACCCTATTGAGGGTTTGGCGTGTGATGCCAATTAGCGCGTGAACCTCCAAGTGAGTGAATCACCACAACGAGGACTAGCTTGCCGGCAGGCAAGTGAACCTCGGTAAAAATCATTGTGTTCATCATTTATTCTGAGGTGATTGGTCTTCATTGTTATTCATCTTTGTAATTGATTGGTTCTTCATCTACACGGCGGTATAACCTTCTTGATCACTCTCTTTACTTTACCACAAACTAGTCGACAAGCTCTTTAGTGTAGCTAGTTGTGAGAGCTTGCTTGCTTGGTTGGTGTGGCTCTTTAGTTAGCTTTTGAGAGCACACTAACATAGGGTAGTGTCATAGCTATTGTGTGAATAGACACTATCTAAACTAAAATTGTGGTAGGTGGCTTGCATTTGAGTAGGCTAGCGCAACACTTGCTTCGCCTCATAATTGTCTAACTATTTTGTTAAGTGTTGTTGTAGAAATTTTATTAGGCTATTCACCCCCCTCTAGCCATTCGAACCTTTCAGCTATTTCTTGCTGAAATTGCCCTTGGGTCTGTTCATTTTGAATCCTTTCCCCATATCCCCATTCCCTAATCCATGGTCCATCACGACAATAGACACCAGACACCATTTCTTGCGTGAACCATAGTTGATGTCTTATGTCTTCCATGGCTCAGCCTTCCAATCCTAAGAGAAGGTCCCTACCTCTCCCTAACTGGAGATCCGGCCTACCAGAGGATCTCCTTGAGTCCATCAGGCAGTGTCTCATGTCAGGCCACGATGTGGCGTCCTTCCGATCCGCTTGCTCCCCATGGCGCGCTGCCATCCCGCTCGTGACCTTTGGGCCGCTCCTGCTGCTCCCGTTCGAACTCGACTCGGACCGCATTGGCTTCTACTACATCCTATAGAAGAAGGTCTTGTCCAAGACACTACCCGACATGCACGGCAAGGTGGCATGCGGCTCCTCGTGTGGGTGGCTGGACCTCATGGACGAGGTGGTGTTCGTGACACTGCTGAATCCATTCGTCGGTGCCCGTGCCCCCCATGTTGAGCTCCTGCTAGTAGGCGAACACGTCGCGGCGGTGTCCTCATTGGAACGTGTGTCTAGGGTCCACGACCGGTGGGTCCTCCATCCCACCAATGGCTACGGGGACACGAATGCCTAGGCAGAGCCATCCAGCTAGAAGACATGAGGGACGTGTTCTTCCGTGAGATCATGCTTTCGGTGCCGCCTGACGCCACCGGCCGTGGGTGCGTGGCCATGGCCATGCTTGGGTGCTCCACGGAGGTCGCATTCTGCCGGGTTGGAGTCGACAGCGCATGGACACTGCTCGACACCAAACTAAAGTTCTCCATGGGGTCCATCGTTCACTGCCAAGATAAGTTCTTGGCGATCGACTGCACTGGAGAATTCTCCATCTGCAGCAGCAACGCCGCCGGTGCTACTCCAACCATGACGTTGCTGCCATCGCTGTTGCCACCTACGGGGCTCTGCCACCGTAGCTACCTGGAATCAAACGGTGAGCGGCACATTGTGGGTGCCATGGTGAGCACTTTCCACGAGACATAGAGCTTCACCTACAGCAGCACGATCTACAAGTGCAACCTCCACGACCGTATGCCGGAGTGGTCTAGGGTGAGGGACATCGGTGATCAGACACTGTTTGTATCTAAACATTTCAATGAAAGCTTCAGTGGAACAAGTGTATCCAAGTACAAGGAGAACAAAATCTACATGTCTGAGCCATTGTATGGGGATCCATACGATTTGGTCCATTGATTGGAGATCTTTGATATTGCTACCGGCGCATCCGAAGTGAAGCCCGTCCAGGAAAAGATGCAGGGTTCTGAGGCTCTAGGTTAGATTCGACCCAATCTCTAGAAGGATCATTGCAAGACATCAATCATCTCATAGCTTCAGACAATATTGCAAAGCTACTAAAAACTATAACCGTGCCCTCACCTCAAACATTGTCTAGATAAATGGATTATAATGAAAGAAATGGATATCGGAGATTTCTTCCTGCCAATATAAAACATTATCTTAGCCGCATCATGGAAAGGTCTATAAAGTAGAGTTTGTGAGCCTGCGACGCCACGCACTCCGTGACTGTGTTAAATTCATAAACTTTGCTTTTTGGATTAAATGTCACTTTAACGTTGGTATTTAATTTTTATAGTATTGTTATCTTATCATGCGATATTATAAATTGTTAGTTATCCCATAGCAACGCACGGGCACACTACCTAGTCAATTCCTAAATAAGGTCTACAACCTTGGAGGAAGCCATCAATGCATGGCTTCAGTGCTACAAACATCCTACTGAATCTTCTCTTCTTATTCACAACTTCCCACTCAATCTCTACAACACTGCCAGGACTCCTCTTCTCAATTTCTCTCTTCCAAGAAAACACATGTACAAAGCTGTCCTCCCAGCCATCCATTACCTCATCTAAGGTCATTTGCCGTCCATCCCAAACAACGTAGTAGCTCACCTGGATGCAGTACTTCTCCTCCAACTTCTCCTTCAAAACTTTAGGCCCAAGAGTTGGATCCTCCCTAAGCTAGTTTATAACTCTGTCCTTGACCCAGTGATTGGTAGCCATACAATTCCTTTCGACTTTGCTTTTGCTAGCATAGTTATGCTTGTGTGGTGACTTCTTAATCTGCACCCATCAATAAAACAAGTAAAACAATGAAACAATGTGAACAGTTAGTATACAAATTCATTAAGCCCTGAATCAAACCCTAAATCAAACTCTAAAATGACCACATACCTACCATGTCTTCCCATCTTGACACTGAGATGCATGAATCATTCACCTACACCTCTTGGCCCTACAATGTGCTCTGTACCGCCATGACTCACTATAAGGAACTGCAAGTTCAACTTCATTAAGCACATCATATTGCCTAATACACCTCTTGAAATAGAAACCATCTTCAAAAGTAACACCAACAGCTATCTTAGGGTTATCTATGTCAGTCACATGCACCACACCCTCACAGCCCCTCTCATCATCCATAACTAGTGGGTCATCATCTTCTAGGTCAGTGTCAGGATAGTAATCACATTCATCATCACCATCATCATTTAGCACATCCTCGTACTTCTCCTTCTCATCATCTACTCCTACATACTCAATTTCATCAGACTCTCCCCAATCACCATCAGCATTAGCATCATCCTCATCATTATCTTCAGCATGACCATGAACTATCTCCTAACCAAGCAACTCATGAAAACCCATCCAATTGAAGGTATCCTTGTCCACCACACGCATGTAGTTAGCAGTTACATGATAATCATCTAACCCATCTGGTCTTTGCTCTACATTGGCAGGTACTCTAATCGCCAACCTACATGCGATCATGGGATCCATCCTAAATCAAAACAAAGGAAAAGAACCAAACTAAACGATTTCAAGCCGCAACCTTTCTAATGCATCCGCAGGCATATAGATCCAAAGAGTATGGGTTCAAGAAAGCTCACCCTTTTGGAATCCATTTCAATTAAGGAACCCTAGGCGGAGAACCAGGGCACTGTGCATTCTTCTAGCTAGGGGACTTCATCTTCGGGTCGCAGGGGTGCTCTAGATCCTCAGCCCCACATGGCGAATGATGGCCGAGGCTAGAGGTGTCAGCAGCGGCAGGCACTGGAGTGGACGGTGGCATGGCGAGCACTGCAGTCGAGTGGGCGGCGGCGGGAGTGTGGGATTGGGGAAAGTGGTGCGCGACCTAAGCCTAATGGCCGGGTCGAGGCTAGTTCTTATGTGGTCCAACCAGACCAGGTTGGGGGCGGACACAACTGTGGCTCAGGGGCATCGAATGTCCAAAATGAAAATTTCTCTCTTCTCAATCGGTTGAAACTGGGGCACGGTGTCCTGTTACCAAATTTCAACAAACCAGAGTGTCTTCTGGCAAACTGCTCCAAAATGGGTGGCCGCCAGCAAACGACCATCACTTTGGATGTTCGCCAGCCAATTTTGCCTTTTAATTATCCCATGCGTATCTAAACATGCCTCATACAAATAATTTAGATCAATTAATGATCCTCTTCATATCACAAAGACTTGCAAGGAGGAAATCAAATTTGGTGAGGTTCTCCACATTAATTCGAGGCTAGGGTGTAAAATAAGTGAGAAATGGTATCACAAAAAAAAGTTACAGATGATTTGAAAATCTAACGGGGTTTTGCGTTCAAAAAAAGAAAACCGATCAGGATGTGAAAAGGCAGTAACTAGCACTCGATCACATAGGGAGAAGGCATCTAGCGATGTTCCATAGTAATGGCTGTAGCACACAAACTGCCCATCAAATCATGGAGCTCATGGCATAGACATCCCAGTTTTTCTCCTACATGGGCAGGTTCAACATAACACTGTAATCATATGAAACCAAACAGTAGAGTATATAACAATTAATAAGTTCTGCACGGTCTTATGTGCTCTCCAGCATAATTCAGTTACTTTTTTGCTAGAGGGTTCTTATTTTTAACATCAATGTTATTTGTTACTATCACTTGTTCATCCTGATTCAGAAGAGCATGCCATAGTCACCCGCTAGCACTGCAGGACTCAAAGCCCATAGCACATCGTCTTGGGCAATCGGGACCACAAGGTCATCCATCATAGCATCGCCAATAGCGGCTTCTTGAGCTATTGGTTCATCTAATAAGTTGACCATCCCTGCCGACCTAAGATCATCACCCCATGCATTGTCACCTGCTTGCAGGACCCTAGGGCAAGGTTTTGCTGATCTTGTGAACCTCCAACGACAGCTTCTTCAGTCATTGGTTCATCTAATAAGTTGATAAGCCCCACAGAGGTCAGAGCATCATCCCATGCAATGCCATCTACTTGCTGGAGATCCTCTGTGGCAGAACCGTCCGAAATAACACGTTTTCAGAGGCACTCGTCTTTCACTAGATACTAAGCACCTCGAAAGAGAGCTACATCGGACAGTTCCGTCGAGCACACCCCAAGGGAGAACTCGAAACAATCCACATTTTTACATCTAGAATCCAATAATAAGTACAAGCTTACAATACTTAGTCCATTTCATACAACACGAGTTCTTAAAAAATATTTATTACAATACTAGAATTTAGAGTGCGATAATTAAATAGCGGAATGAAAATAAACAACTAGCGAAAATGATATAAGGATCTGTCTGTGCCCACCAGAAGAATCCTCCACACAAGAGCTACTCCTCAAGCTGCACCTACAACAGGGGTAAAATAAACCCTAAGTACACAATGTACTCGCAGGACTTACCCGACTAGTGGGAATAGTTTCCAGACTCTCAAGGATATGATAGGCAATATAGGTTTGCTATTTTCTTTTTATTTGTGAAAAGCATTACTAATAGTTCATCCTCACAGTCAAGTTTTATTAACAGTCATGATTACTTCATTAGCTAACCATTCTAGGTAAGCACATGTTCTACTTTTAAGCAAGGATTGAGCAATCAGAACCATTTTACCATCTTTCATCTTCTAATTCTTACTACGGTGTTAGGCCATAGCCAAGTCATACCATCTCACAGAAAACAGCGATTCGTGAAACAATGTATCTCAGCTGGGTACCCCGAAACACACGCCTTGTTTGCACCCCAGGCATAAACAAGACCAACCCATTCCACTCCTGTCATGGGGTCTAGGTCCCCATCCAAACTTGGACTCCAAGCCCCCACACTTGAGACGCGGTCTCAGTATAGTGCTTAGACCTCCATCTTTCCCCGCCTCCAATCGTCGGTTCGAAAAGAGCCGGAACCCACGACAAGAGCGTAACGAGCCTTCTCGTTCCTATAAGCAAGTATGTGCTCAGGATAATAAGTCTGTGACTTAACTACCATTCACAGCAACGGATGGTCCTTAATCGACACGAACAAGGAAAACAGTGTAACCAAGCTGAGCCCCGTTGGCTGCGGAACACAACCTGTTACACCCACCAATACACATACCATATCCCTGCCCTGTCTCCATTTTTCCTTTCATGATTTTATCATGAGAGTAATTATAATAATCACCTATTGTGAGTAACGGTAGGTTACTCACGCTACCGAAAACCTAAACATAGCATCTACTCGAACCTGCACTAGTAAGACTCATAGGACAGATATATCTATGCATGTGGTTTTCATAAAATTCCTGTAACATAAATGCACATCACATATATATATATATATATATTCAGTGATTATAAAAAATAAGGGTTATGCACCGGGGCTTGCCTTGGGCAGGCGTGGTGTCAGCTGAGTCAGTCAATGGCGGCTCCGGGACCTCCTCCTATATGAGAATCTCCTCCTCGTACTCTTCGACGATCTCCTCAAACTCATGATCGCCAGTGGTCACGATCTCCGCCAACTCGTTTTCTACATGCATGTGATGATGATGCAACACTTAGCATTTAAGCAATAGCAACTCCTAAAATAAGAATACGCATACTAAGCTACTAAGCTAGCTCTAATGACTAAGATACTAAGCTAACTATCATTTTCATCAAGCAAGGTGTTGAATTCAACTAACAAACACATAGCTTTACAAATGAAGGATATATCTTTATTTCTACTAATGATTTAATGCATATTTGAAACAAAGAGCATTTAACTACCCTAATGCTTAGTCTATTCTAAAGCTACAAAAATTATAGTGAGCACATAATAATACAATGAAGCTACCATAAAAATTTCAGGACTAAAGCTATCACCAATTTACCATAAAAATCCCTACAATATTTAACCTAATAATATTAAGCACTCTCAAATGATTTAATAGCTCCTGGTATCAACATGTATATATATGAACTAAATACACTAACAGATAGAGCAAAATTTTAGGAACCTAACAAAATTTATTTCACAATTTTTGGACGCATACATGATTTTATATGATTTACCAAAGATCAGCTCAAAAATTAAATTAGAAAACTATTTCTATTTCCTTCGGAAAAGAAAAACAAAACCTCCTGTGCGGCCCACGCGAGGCCGGCCCATGGTGGAGAAGCCCACTCGCTCGCTGGCGGTTTAGCAGAAAAGCCCTCGCGCTTTCTGCTATTAACGCGACCACTATGCACCCTATTCCTTTAGTCAGCGATTATGCACGAAGGACCCTAAAGAGACTCATCTTCGCATCGGGGAGGTCCCTGAAGCCCTCGCGCTCGCTGGTGCGGCGGTGGCCGGCACGGAGCCACTACGCCGGCCAACTGGGACCCACGCAGACCTAGCTAGGGGGTCGATGCTCAACTATGGACCGACGCGCAACGTTGGGCAGCGGTTAGAAGACCAGAGACGAAGTAAGGCGACATCTCCACGTCGACGGGCAACCTGCGGTGGCGACGACAACATTCCAGTGAGCCACGATGCTAAGGAAGCAGTAGAGGTAGCGGGTGAGCATCAACGACTCACCAAGGACCTGGTCGAGGCGATAGTTTGGCCAGAGACGCCTCGAGCAAGGCTGGCCACATACGCACGGGAGCTCGACGACGAGCTGTGGTAGACACGACCGCGTCAGCAGTGTCAGGACAACTATAGGGGTACGACTCAGGTGCGCATGGCGAGGAGGGGTTCGAGGCGAGTCTATTAGTGCAACCAATTGGGCTCGAGGTGGGTAGATGGGAGCTACCCTTGGTGATGGGTGGACTCAGCCTTATCGGCATGGTGGCGGCGAAAAGCTTCAAAATTGAAGCTCGACTGGGCGCCATTCAAGGCGGGGTGGGGGCAGGTAGCTAGGCAGCTGGGTGATGGAGCCAGCGACGCGATGAATCGAGCGATGACGACTCCTCCCTGCTTGTTTTAATGGTGCGGCTCAGTCCACCAAGGCAGCAGCGAAGAGAGAGGGGAGGGGGTAGGTTAGAGCTCAACTCGTCCTCGCCTTGGCGGGATGCGAGCGGCGCCATCAGGACGCACACGCGCAGGCTCTACGGACAAGGTATGCACGCGTCCACGACCGACACGGCACGAGCGACTGCCACGCCTTAATGGTGAGGCGACAGCAGGTACGGCCATGTGCCGATGCCGCGAATACGCCAAGCGCGCACATGAAAGGTCCTAATGGCTAGAGGGGGGTGAATAGCCTATTAAAATTTTCTACAACAACACTTAACAAAAATGTTGAGACGAAGCAAGTGTTGCGCTAGCCTACTCAAAAGGCAAGCCACCTATCACAATTCTAGTTTAGATAGTGTCTATTCACATAATAACTATGACACTCCTCTATGTTAGTGTGCTCTCAAAGGCTAACTAAAGAGCCACACCAACCAAGCATGCAAGCTCTCACAACTAGCTACACTAAAGAGCTTAACAACTAGTTTGTGGTAATGTAAAGAGAGTGATCAAGAAGATTATACCACCGCGTAGATAAAGGAACCAATCAATCACAAGGATGAATAACAATGAAGACCAATCACCTCGGAATCAATGATGAACACAATGATTTTTTACCGAGGTTCACTTGCTTGCCGACAAGCTAGTCCTCGTTGTGGCGATTCACTTACTTGGAGGTTCACGCGCTAATTGGCTTCACACACCAAACCCTCAATAGGGTGCCGCACAACCAACACAAGATGACGATCACACAAGCCACGAGCAATCCAGTAGAGTACCTTTTGGCTCTCCGTCGGGGAAAGGTCAAGAACCCCTCACAATCACCACGATCAGAGCCGGAGACAATCACCACCCTTCGCTCAACGATCCTCGCTGCTCCAAGCCATCTAGGTGGCGGCAACCACCAAGAGTAACAACCGAAACCCGCAGCGAAACACGAACAACAATTGCCTCTAGATGCAAACACTCAAGCAATGCACTTGGATTCTGTGACACCTCGGTGTTAAGTGTGCATTACCATTTCATCCCATGAACATAATCATCATCACCTCCTGCATAAGCCTCATTCATGCATTTCATTTCGAAAGAAATGAAGTATCATTTCATGTGGTGCTTAAGTTGATTGAAATTCATTATGTTTAAAACAATGTGAATTGCCATGCTCATGTTTGGATGCCACGATTTCTTGTTTTGATCACTAAGATTGCTTATAAATATTTAGGATGCAATTTGGAGCAAAGTTTATATTCAAAGTTTTGCCAAATTTTGCTTTTAAACCATTCTTCAAAATTAGGGTTTTGAATTAATATTGATGTTTATTTTGTAATTCAAAATCTATTTGGAATTGGACTATGGTCATAAAAGCAAAGATGTAGATCTTGAAAAATGGAACAACTTTCATTTTTACACCAACTTTTGAAACTGCTTTGAAATTGCTCAAAATTTGCATTGAAGGAAATAGGAATAGAAAATAAATTAAAAAAATCACATTTCACCTTGATGGGCCGCAGCCTCACCTTTGGCCCAGCTCACAAAGCCGGCCTGGCTCGCTCGCCCAGCCTGCTCCCGCGCGCCACGCCTGTTCCCGTGCGCTGCGCCTGGCCGACGCAGAGCGCGCACACCGCGTGGCCACCATGCGCCGGCGACGCACGCCGCGCGGCAGCCCCGGCCTGCCCCACGCCCTCTAGTCGCTCCTTCACCTGCCCGGCCGCGCTGCGCTCCTCCTCACTCCTCCACTTCACTCTCTCGCTCGCTCAGTAGCAGCAACAGCGGCAGCGCACGTCCGCCTTCACCACCGTGCGTCGCGCCTCGCCAGAAGTAGCTTGCCCGGTCGTCCCAGCTCGCCGTTGAACCCTCCATCTCGCCCGCAGCTCCGCCTCCTCCTCGCGCACCTCGTGCTCGCTTTGGTAAGCCGTGAGAAGCTCCCTTTCCCTAGGAATCTCTCGCCGGAGTCGTGTCCGAGCTCACCGGAGCGCTCCGCTCCGTGGACCTCACCCCTCCGTCCACCTTCTCGCTCTCCCTTCACGCGCACGAGCACCACACGAGCTCGGTGCAGCTCCCGCGCCACCTCTCGCGCCCCTTCTCGGCTGGAGATGGTCGGCCATCGGTGAGCCGCGCCACCGCTCCGCCATTGCCGTCAGCGAGCCTCGCTCTGGTGAACCGCCCCTCCATATTCACCTCTATCCGACGTGGTTTGACGTGGGGAGCACGTTGGTGCCCTCCATTTCGCCGCGAACCTCGCCGTCGGTGAACGCCGGCCGGTGAGCGGCGGCCCTGCTCGGCTCTAGCTGATGCGTGGGCCCAGTTTGACCAAGGGTCCCGCCTAGCAGCCCCTCTGGGTGCACTGCACCGGGTGCACCTAGCGGTTTTGGGTCGGTGGAATTTCAGTGTTAAAGAAAATGATTTCAAAAATTGATTTAAAAAAGCTTGTAAAATGTATATCTCCAGTTATATTGCTCCAAAAATGGTGAAACAAATTTTGTTGTGCTTCTTGTCACCAGATCTACATGATAAAAATATTGCATGTCATTTTTGAGATATTTTTCTGTGGAGTTTTATTCAATCATTGAAATTGCTGTTTTCTTAAGAAAGGCATAATAAATCATAGAAAGATCAGAAAAATATGCTTCCAAGTTTGTTACTCTTATTGTGTAATGTACTTCCTAGGAAAAAATATGTGCCATGCATGTCCTGTAGAAAAATTGTGAGGTGTAGTTCAAGTGCCTTTAATGGCTGATTTTTGTTATTTTTGCTAGAGAGCAAAATTTGTATAAAACATGCATGTGATAATTTTTGTGCAATGATTATTTGCTGTGTAGAACATAGGAAAAATATTACATCTGTTGTTTGACACTTTTCACAGTACAAAGTATTTTCATGTTCATAATTATGCCATAGCTTGTCATTTTTGTGTAGGCTATTCCTACTTATCCAAATGCCATAAAAATCTTAATGGTAGACTACTTAGGGTAGTACTGTGCTATGGTAATTTTCTAAGATTTTTCTAAGCTATAAAAATAGATGTTGCTATTCAAACCTATTATTAATTAGGGTTTAATCAAATGTTGCTTTATGCATGATTAAGAAATTAGTGAAGCTTTGGTGTATCTTTGAAGCATTTAATGAGATGTGTTGACTTAGCATATTAGTAGTAGAAGAGAATGCAGTAGATGACATGTGCTTGTAGTACATGTTCTTGGATGATGTTGACTACCTTGCATTCAAGCATATTCATTGTGTTCATTTCATCCGATGCACCTTTTGCATAAGCACTTACGCACATGCATCATACAGGATCGCAAACCGAGAGCCCAGTCGTCATACCCGAGGAGCCCGAGGAGCAGCTCGAGGTGCAGTCGTAGGAAGTGACCGAAGCAGACGAGGAGGACATTGAGGAACTTTCGGAGTGCCCCGATAACCGCCCGAGCTCCTTCGAGAGAGGCAAGCCCCGGAGCATTTTTCTCCCTGGTTTGCAATTATTAATTCAATGCTTTACTTTAATTGATGCATTATGTTTAGGAGTTGTTTGCAACTGTTGCTGTATTATACCTTGTCTACCTTTGTTATACTATATCCTTGTTACCCTGGTATCCACAGCCGAGTCAATGCTTAGTTGGCTTAGACCGGTAGAAGTCAGGTGATTTCCTGTCACCTGCGAGCTATAGGTGGTTACCTGGATCTGCTTGGATAACTATGTAGTCATGGTATAACTAAGTGTTAATTTGAAGTTGAGACCGGACGGAGACTTACAGAGTTTTGGACTGTAGTGCTTTCCGTCTGTGTCGATTAAGGACCGACCGTTGTTGGGCCTCAGGTCATGTTGAACGCATGCCTTACATTTAGCTGGCCGAATAAAGTACCTTTCGACCGCGAAGCTGGGAGATTATTCAGGGCCGAGTAGATTGCCCGCAGCGCACTGTACCGGAGCAGGTGTGGTAGGACACGGGGGCGCGATGATAAGACCAAAGGGCAGTCGGTCGGCCCTCGGGTACATGTGGTTCCTGGCAAACTCGAGATTTTCCTGGATAGTTGACTCGGTGACCGATACCTCACTTTAGCAGGTGAGTGAGGTTTGTGTAAGGAATAAATCACCAGCTGGTTAGGAATCGATTCGAATCGCCATCGCTCCTGGATAGGTGAGCACTTGACTTGAGTGACTTCATCGTAGTAATGTTGATGGAACACTTGGACAGTTATAATGAATATGACATTATGGAAGTTGTTAATGATCATTGGTTATCATTATTTGCTTAATCACATGCTTGCTCTAGTATAGGTGCAAATGTAGTCGACAGGTTAATAATAATTAACTTGACAATAATGCTTTTGGAAAGGTTCTTGAAATACTAAAAATGCCTCTTTTTGCAAATGAGTCAGCTACCCTACTATAAAGCCCTTCATAATCCTTGGTGTCACTTTATTTTCGGTTATGTCGGGTAAGTCTAGCTGAGTACCTTCTCGTACTCAGGGTTTTATTCCCACTTGTTGCAGATGGACAGATGTATTACGGCTACTGTATCAACTGCCTTTATCCTGCGATGGGTGATGCTTAGGACCATGGGCATGGTCATTCCTTATGTCTCGTCTGATGCTTTTGTTGGAGATGATCATTAGCTGGCACTGTATTTGAACTCCGTGTGAGTGTGTGTGGTTTTGAACAAATGGCTTCCGCTACTTCTATTTGAACTCATTTTGTAATAACTATGTTTAAACTCTGATGTATCTGAGATGCGAACTTTTATGTAATATGTGATGGTGACCGCTAAACTTATTACGATCTTGGCTGGTATGTGAGTTGGTTTGAAATCCTTCGTGATTTCACGGACTACCGGGTTATACGGGCTTAAGTTTGCTAAATCGTCTGCTCTAGCGGATGATTTTCTTACTTAATTTCGTATAATTGGTCGGTTCTGTTACAAGCTGGCATCAGAGCATGGTTTAGCGTGTTACTGTTCACAAGTGTATTTAAAACAAAAAGGCATTTGAAAAACATGATTTCCAAACTAAAAAGTGTGCCAGTGGTCATATCCTTTATGCCCAGTTAAGGACTCTAGGTGGCTTAATTAAGTACTGACTTGGGGTTCTTGCATCATATTTCTCTTTCGTTGCTCATACGGCGTGCTATTGTATGAGTGCCACTTGTTTGAGTGGTAGTGTATGGATCATTTGCCTCTACTGCCTCGATAAGTGTGAGTTGTGAGAGCATGATCGGATACACCGCCGATCTAGGGTGAATGCTTATATGATGCTGGAGTAATTACATGTTCTATGCATGTTTTACAAAGGTATCTCATGTGTGGGTATTCCGTCTGTTGAGGCGATGCCGTCAATAGGACGATGGTTCGGGTAGTTACTACCGTTGTACATGTATCTGGGGATTCGTGTAGAGCGTGTAGATAAAATTTACTGCTTTTATGCATTCATTGGGAATTGGGCTGAAATGAATCTTCTGTAGGTACATAACAACGTTATCATGTAGAACGTATTAGATACGTATTTGAGAGATCGTTTGTATGCCACCGAATTCGTCGCTAGAAATTATTTATTTCATAAGTTTGTGAGAATGTACGGCACGTACATACATCATATTACTTGTGCATTTCATTCATGTCACGCATTCCTCCCCTTATAAATTGATTATCTCATTTTGATAAAAGTTGCATCACCTAAAATATGTTCCCACAGGAGTAATAAAAGAAATTTTGCTACAGATGGCCCGCACGAAGTAGACCGCCCGTAAGTCCACCGGAGGAAGAGCACCTCGACGTCCGTTGGCCCCTGAGGGAGCACCGCACCATGGACACCTTCTTGAGCGAGTTTGGCATGCTGACCTTGCTTTGGAGAGTGCTCCATGATGTGGGGTACCCAGAGGGTCAAGAGCCGGTGTACTCTTGGAATGAGAGCCAGTTAGCAGAGGATGGACTTGCAGTGGTAGAGATCACAGTTCCTGCCCTTGGTGATGCTCCAGATTGGGATGGTTGGCACTTAGAGTTTGAGGGTCGCACTCCTATTGAGGGTGCAGAGGGAGCAGCTTTCCGTGTCATCAGGGATATCATGAGCAGATTTCCCTAGTGAGCTTGCAGCAGCTCTAGCTGGCACCTTTCCTAGGGATGATCCTCGTGATGCTATTTGGGTTCAGCCTCAGGGAAGTGCTTTGGTCAGAGGTCCAGCTGAGGGACAGGCTAGCGACAACCATGCTATGAGTGCTATGTTTGCCGCTATCAGAGCGTATCAGGGTCTTGAGTGTACCTACTGGACTTTGACTGGCTTATGTGGTCATGATAAGCTCAAGGTAAGAAAGCAGAAGAAGAAGCAGGCGCGTGCTATAGCTAGTTTGCAGGAGCAGTTGGCTGATATGAGCTTACAGCGGGACCAGGCGATAGAGAGAGGTGATAGAGCTATGCAGCGGGTGCATACAGTTGACTCAGGCCAACAACAATACAGACCACATGATTGGACAGTTGGTTCAGGAGAGGAATGAAACCTGGGACGAGAGGGACCTTCTGCTACAGAGGGTCGATGAGCTAGAGGAGTACAACGTCAACCTGCATAGAGTTTCACGCGCTCTACCATGGGGTTGGCCCATATGCTCCTCCAAACGCCACTGGCATGGACATCGATGACGACGAGAGCCTGTAGTTTCACCTGGGGGCGATGGTGACGTCTCCGACCCCGACGACGGCCCTGAGGAGTAGGCTAGTTGCCTTGCGCTAGTGTTTAGGTCCTGTTGCGATGACCTTTCTTTTGTTGGCATGTAACCTAATGTATCTTGCTTCGAACTTATGAGACTTGGCATGTGATTGGAACTTGGCTAGTAATGCGATATCTGAACGCATAAAAGTCCAGTGTATGTATGCTGGCAATTTGGTTGTATGGACGCGATGTTTGCTTTGAAGTAATTTAATTAGTGATGTTGTTTTAATTGGGATGCGATTATTGTGCCTCTGTTTTATTGTATGAATTTATTCTCTCCAGTAAATTCAGTACGGCATAATTTTTCCTTCACTCACAATTATTACAGCTTCACTCAATCATTACTTGTTGCTGAAATATACAGATGACAAATACTCGTCGTACCACGTATGAGGCCGCTGAGACCGGTGCTAATGGTGCTGGGACCGGTGGTGGTGGTGGAAACCACTGTCAACAACAATGAGCCCCCCCATGAACCGCATTTGCCACCTCCTCCCCCTGCTCACCCTAGAGGTGTTCTTCGCATAGTTGCTCGGGAGTCAGTGCAACACGGAACAATCCCAGAAGAACATAGAGGATTTTCTACGTACCTATCGCCAACAATGTTCAGCGCGGTAACAATCAGGGTGGTGGCATTGGGGTGAATCAGTATAGCAGCTTCAAAGATTTTATGGACATCAGGCCGCCAATATTCAAGGAAGCAACAGAACCACTCGATGCTGAAGAATGGATCAACACTATGGAAGATAAATTCCGTGTGTTGAGGATGACTGAGGTATTGAAAACTGAGTATGCTGCACATCAGTTGCAAGGACCAGCGGGAATGTGGTGGAAGCACCATCGCACCACCTTCCCTCCAAATGCTCAGATTACGTGGAGAGAGTTCGCTGAGGCCTTCCAGTGGAGTTTATATTCCACCTGGGCTAACCGAGATGAAGTTGGGAGAGTTCTTGGCATTGAATCAGGGCACCAAGACTGTGACGCAATATTTGCATGCTTTCAATAACTTGTGTCGTTATGCTCCCGACATGGTTGACACTGATGCTAAGAGAATTGCCAGTTTCAAGAGAGGACTCAATCCAAAGATGATGAAGCATGTGGGTACCAACACCCGCGCCAGATTAATGACTTCATCAGTGATTGTTTGAAGCAGGAAAAGAACAACAATGCCAGTACCGCAGCCAAGACTCGTAAGAGAGCACTAGAAGGTGGCCCGTCCCAAGCAAGAGCACCTACGGGAGGTTGTCCTCCCTATCGTCCATCTGCACCTGGCGCTAGGTTTAGGCCACCACAGCAGAGAGGTCAGAATTTTCGGGGACCCCAGAAGCCTTACAAGATGGCAGTACAGTCTAACAAGGCAGCCGCAACTACGGTACAGGGCAGTTCCAAGGGAGCTGTGGGATCTGCTGGTACAGTAAGGGGACCCTGTTACAATTGTGATCAACCCGGCCACTTCTCAAGGTTCTGTCCTTATCCGCCCAAGAAGAAGCAGCAGACCTATCATGCTCGGGTGCATAGTACGACTGTGGATGAGATTCCTGAGGGAGAGCCCATAACCGCTGGTAAGTTTCCTGTCAACCAAAACCCTACAGTTGTTCTATTTGATTCTGGATCATCGCATTCTTTTATGAGTCAAGCATTTGCACGGAAACATGAACAACTATGTACAGAATTGGGTTATGGTTATCATATAAGTTCAGCAGGGGCTGATGTTTTGACCAACCGGATGGTTCGAGGGGCAACCCTTGAATTAGGTAGCAGAAAGTTTCGAGTGAACTTGATAGTTATGCCTGGACTAGTACTGGATGTCATTATAGGGATGAATTGGATGAAGGGTTGGGGAGCAGTTATAGATACAGGAAGTCGGGTACTTACCCTTAAGGATCCCCTAGGTGAGGGTACTTTCCAAGTACCATTGCCTCGGAGAACAGACCTTATAAGTGTGACATGTGCTACTAAAGTTATTCCTATTCATCAGATTCCGGTAGTGTGTGAGTTTTGGATGTATTCCCCGATGAGCTACCTGGTCTTCCGCCAGATAGGGATATTGAGTTTGGAATTGAGTTAATCCCCGGAACAGCTCCGATTTCAAGGAGACCCTATCGGATGCCTCGGGATGAATTAGTTGAGCTGAAGAAGCAACTAGAAGAGTTATCGAAAAAGGGGTTTATCCGGCCAAGCAAGTCTGAATAGGGGATCGTCCTGCCTTGTTTGTGAAGAAAGAAAGAGGGCACATTGAGAATGTGCATAGGATTACAGGCCACTTAACGCTGTAACCATCAAGAATAAGTATCCCTTGCCTCATATTGACTGTTCTATTTGACTAGTTAGCCAAGGCTAAGGTGTTCTCAAAGATAGATTTGAGATCCAGTTATCATCAGATCAAGATTAGGCCACAAGATATACCGAAAACCAGCATTTTCCACCAGATACGGGTTGTATGAGTATCTTGTCATGTCCTTTGGCTTGACAAATGCTCCTGCATACTTTATGTTTTTGATGAATATAAGTTTTCATGCCAGAATTGGATAAGTTCGTGGTTGTGTTCATTGATGACATTCTGGTGTACTCCGAGAACGAGAAGGATCATGAAGAGCATCTAAGAATTGTCTTGACCAGACTTAGAGATCATAAGCTATATGCTAAGTTTAGCAAGTGTCGAATTCTGGTTGAAGAAAGTTCCTTTCCTTGGTCACATTCTGTCAGAAAATGGAGTTTCAGTCGATCCAAGTAAGGTGCAAGAGGTTATGGATTGGAAGGCACCGACCACAGTTCCTGAGGTTAGAAGTTTCTTAGGATTAGCTGGTTACTATCGCCGCTTTCATACCAGACTTCTCGAAGATTGCCAAGCCAATGACAAGTCTGCTACAAAAAGATCACAAGTTCGTGTGGACAGAGGAGTGTGAAGCAGCTTTCCACACCTTGCGGAAGCTGTTGACCACTGCTCCTATTCTAGCACAACCAGACTATCGAGAAACCATTTGATGTGTTTTGCGACGCATCGAAAACTAGGTTTGGGTTGTGTTCTTATGCAAGAAGGAAGAGTCATTACTTATGCCTCATGTCAATTGAGAAAGCACGAGGGCAACTATCCGACACATGATCTTGAACTTGCTGCAGTTGTGCATGCCCTAAAAATTTGGAGACATTATCTACTTGGTAATGTGTGCAATATTTTCACAGATCACAAGAGTCTCAAGTACATCTTTACTCAACCAGAGCTGAACATGAGACAGCGAAGATGGTTGGAATTGATCAAAGATTACAACTTGAATGTGCAATATCATCCTAGAAAGGCCAATGTAGTGGCAGATGCTTTGAGCAGAAAGTCACATTGCTTGAATGTGCAGCCATTACTTGAAGATGGGTTCGATCTGATGCATCCTGCTGTGTTACATAGTATTCAGATTAGTTGCTCTTTGGAGAGTAAGATAATAGAAGGCTAGAAAACAGACAAGGGAATATTCCACATCAAAGAGAAAATAAAAGAAAAGTCAGTCTAAGCACTTTAAAGTGGATGAACAGGGCAGTGTTGTGGTTTGATGACCGTCTTGTGGTTCCCAAGGATCGAGAGCTTAGGAATAAACTCATGGATGAAGCTCACCTTTCTAAGCTATCCATCCATCCAGGAAGTAGTAAGATGTATCAAGAACTGAGACCTCATTATTGGTGGACCAAGATGAAGAAAGAAGTTACAGCATATGTTGCCAGATGTGACACATGTTGTAGAGTGAAAGCTATTCATATGAAACCTGCTGGTTTGTTGCAACCTTTGTCCATACCTAGTTGGAAGTGGGATGATATAAGTATGGATTTTATCTCGGGTTTGCCCACTACTCAAAAGGGACATGATTCGATTTGGGTGATTGTGGATCATCTTACCAAGACTGCTCATTTCTTACCTATCAAGACAACTTATCGACCACCTCAATATGCCAAGAAGTATATTGCAGAAATTGTGAGGTTGCATGATATACCAAAGACTATAGTATCTGATAGGGGGGCACAGTTCACGGCTCACTTTTGGGAACATTTACATAAAGTCTTGAGAACTAGTTTGATTTGTAGTACCGCTTATCATCCTCAGACAGATGGTCAGACTGAATGAGTTAATGCTGTTCTAGAGGATATGTTAAGAGCCTGTGTGTTGTCTTCTAGGGGATCATGGGAGTCATGGTTACCATTAGCTGAGTTTGCTTACAATAATAGTTATCAAGAAAGCATCAAGATGGCTCCATTCGAAGCTTTGTATGGCAGAAAATGTAGAACACCACTGAATTGGGTCGAGCTAGGAGAAAGAAGGTATTATGGTATTGACTTTGTAGAAGAGGCCGAGAAGAAAGTTCATATTATCCAACAAAATATGAAGGCGGCCCAATCACGTCAGAAAAGTTATGTAGATAGAAGAAGGAGACCCCTTGTGTTTGAAGTTGGTGACTATGTTTATCTGAAGGTCACGCCAATGAAGAAGAAACGGTTTGGAGTCAGAAGAAAGCTTGCCGCTAGATTCGTAGGACCATACAAGATCTTGGAAAGAAGAGGTCTAGTAGCGTATAAGATAGAGTTACCTAAGACAATGAGTACCGTCTTTCTAGTTTTCCATGTATCGCAACTCAAGAAGTGTTTGCGGGTTCTAGAGGAAAGAATAGAACCTCGGGGCATCAAACTCAAATCAGATTTGGTGTATCATGAGCAACTGGTCCATGTGTTAGACATTAAAGAACGTGCTACTCGGAATAGTGTGGTGAAAACATACAAGATACAGTGGAATCACCATGATGATGGAGATGCAACTTGGAAACAGGAGAATATCTACAAAAAGCTTATGAAGATTTTTATAACAAATGGTTTGTAACCCAAATCTCGGGACGAGATTTTTATAAGGGAGGAGGGCTATAACACCTCGGTGTTAAGTGTGCATTACCATTTCATCCCATGAGCATAATCATCATCACCTCCTGCATAAGCCTCATTCATGCATTTCATTTCAAAAGAAATGAAGTATCATTTCATGTGGTGCTTAAGTTGATTGAAATTCATTATGTTTAAAACAATGTGAATTGCCATGCTCATGTTTGGATGCCATGATTTCTTGTTTTGATCACTAAGATAGCTTATAAATATTTAGGATGCAATTTGGAGCAAAGTTTATATTCAAAGTTTTGCCAAATTTTGCTTTTAAACAATTCTTCAAAATTAGGGTTTTGAATTAATATTGATGTTTATTTTGTAATTCAAAATCTATTTGGAATTGGACTGTGGTCATAAAAGCAAAGTTGTAGATCTTGAAAAATGGAACTTTCATTTTTACACCAACTTTTGAAACTGCTTTAAAATTGCTCAAAATTTGCATTGAAGGAAATAGGAATAGAAAATAAATTTAAAAAATCACATTTCACCTTGATGGGCCGCAGCCTCGCCTTCGGCCCAGCTCGCAAAGCTGGCCCAGCTCGCTCGCCCGACCTGCTCCCGCGCGTCGCGCCCGTTCCCGTGCGCCGCGCCTGGCTGACGCAGAGCGCGCACGTCGCGTGGCCGCCATGCGCCGGCGACGCACGCCGTGCGGCAGCCCCGGCCTGCCCTGCGCCCTCCTGTCACGCCTTCACCTGCCCGACCGCGCTGCGCTCCTCCTCACTCCTCCACTTCACTCTCTCGCTCGCTCAGCAGCAGCAACAGTGGCAGTGCATGTCCGCCTTTGCCACCGCGCGCCGCGCCTCGCCGGAAGTAGCTCGCCCGGTCGTCCCAGCTCGCCGTCGAACCCTCCATCTCGCCCGCAGCTCCTCCTCCTCCTCACGCACCTCGTGCTCGCCTCGGTAAGCCGTGAGAAGCTCCCTTTCCCCGGGAATCTCTCATCGGAGTCGTGGCCGAGCTCGCCGGAGCGCTCCGCTCCATGGACCTCGCCCCTCCGTCCTCCTTCTCGCTCTCCCTTCACGCGCACGAGCACCGCACGAGCTCGGTGAAGCTCCCGCGCCACCTCTCGTGCCCCTTCTCGGCCGGAGATGGCCGGCCGTCGGTGAGCCGCGCCACCGCTCCACCATTGTCGTTGGCGAGCCTTGCTCCGGTGAACCGCCCCTCCATATTCACCTCTATCCAATGTGGTTTGACGTGGGGAGCACGTTGGTGCCCTCCGTTTCGTCGGGAACCTCGCCGTCGGCGAACGCCGGCCGATCAGCGGCGGCCCTGCTCGGCTCTAGCTGACGCGTGGGCCCGGTTTGACCAAGGGTCCCGCCTGGTAGCCCCTCTGGGTGCACTGCACCGGGTGCACCTAGCGGTTTTGGGTCGGTGGAATTTCAGTGTTAAAGAAAATGATTTCAAAATTGATTTAAAAAAACTTATAAAATGTATATCTCTAGTTATATTGCTCCAAAAATGGTGAAACAAATTTTGTTGTGCTTCTTGTCACCAGATCTACATGATAAAAATATTGCATGTCATTTTTGAGATACTTTTCTGTGGAGTTTTATTTAATCATTGAAATTGTTGTTTTCTTGAGAAAGGCATAATAAATCATAGAAATATCAGAAAAATATGCTTCCAACTTTGTTACTCTTCTTGTGTAATGTACTTCCTAGGAAAAATATGTGCCATGCATGTCCTGTAGAAAAATTGTGAGGTGTAGTTCAAGTGCCTTTAATGGCTGATTTTTGTTATTTTTGCTAGAGAGCAAAATTTGTATAAAACAGGCATGTGATAATTTTTGTGCAATGATTATTTACTGTGTAGAACATAGAAAAAATATTACATTTGTTGTTTGACACTTTTCACAGTACAAAGTATTTTCATGTTCATAATTATGCCATAGCTTGTCATTTTTGTGTAGGATATTCTACTTATCCAAATGCCATAAAAATTTAATGGTAGACTACTTAGAGTAGTACTATGCTATGGTAATTTTCTAAGATTTTTTCTAAGCTATAAAAATAGATGTTGCTATTCAAACATATTATTAATTAGGGTTTAATCAAATGTTGCTTTATGCATGATTAAGAAATTAGTGAAGCTTTGGTGTATCTTTGAAGCATTTAATGAGATGTGTTGACTTAGCATATTAGTAGTAGATGAGAATGCAGTAGCTGACATGTGCTTGTAGTACATGTTCTGGGATGATGTTGACTACCTTACATTCAAGCATATTCATTGTGTTCATTTCATCCGATGCACCTTTTGCATAAGCACTTACGCACATGCATCATACAGGATCGCAAACCGAGAGCCCAGTCGTCATACCCGAGGAGCCTGAGGAGCAGCTCGAGGTGCAGCCACAGGAAGTGACCGAAGCAGACGAGGAGGACGTTAAGGAACTTCCGGAGTGCCCCGATCACCGCCCGAGCTCCTTCGAGAGAGGCAAGCCCCAGAGCATTTTTCTCCCCGATTTGCAATTATTAATTAAATGCTTTACTTTAATTGATGCATTACGTTCAGGAGTTGTTTGCAACCGTTGCTACATTATACCTTGTCTACCTTTGTTATACTATATCCTTGTTACCCTGGTATCCGTAGTCGAGTCAATGCTTAGTTGGCTTAGACCGGTAGAAGTTGGGTGATTTTCTGTCACCTGCGAGCTATAGGTGGTTACCTGGATCTGCTTGGATAACTATGTAGTCATGGTATAACTAAGTGTTAATTTAAAGTTGAGACCGGACGGAGACTTACAGAGTTTTGGACTGTAGTGCTTTCCGTCTGTGTCGATTAAGGACCGACCGTTGTTGGGCCTCAGGTCATGTTGAACGCATGCCTTACATTTAGCTGGCCGAATAAAGTACCTTTCGACCGCGAAGCTGGGAGATTATTTGGGCCGAGTAGATTGCCCGCAGCGCACTGTACCGGAGCAGGTGTGGTAGGACACGGGGGTGCGATGATAAGACCAAAGGGCAGTCGGTCGGCCCCCGGGTACATGTGGTTCCTAGCAAACTCGAGATTTTCCTGGATAGTTGACTCGGTGACCGATACCTCACTTTAGCGGGTGAGTGAGGTTTGTGTAAGGAATAAATCACCAGCTGGTTAGGAATCGATTCGAATCACTGTCGCTCCTGGATAGTGAGCACTTGACTTGAGTGACTTCATTGTAGTAATGTTGATGGAACACTTGGATAGTTATAATGAATATGACATTATGGAAGTTGTTAATGATCATTGGTTATCATTATTTGCTTAATCACATGCTTGCTCTAGTATAGGTGCAAATGTAGTCGACAGGTTAATAATAATTAACTTGACAATAATGCTTTTGGAAAGGTTCTTGAAATACTAAAAATGCCTCTTTTTGCAAATGAGCCAGCTACCCTACTATAAAGCCCTTCATAATCCTTGGTGTCACTTTATTTTCGGTTATGTCAGGTAAGTCTAGCTGAGTACCTTCTCGTACTCAGGGTTTTATTCCCACTTGTTGCAGATGGGCAGATGTATTACGGCTACTGTATCAACTGCCTTTATCCTGCGATGGGTGATGCTTAGGACCATGGGCATGGTCATTCCTTACATCTCGTCTGATGCTTTTGTTGGAGATGATCATTAGCTGGCACTGTATTTGAACTCCGTGTGAGTTTGTGTGGTTTTGAACAAATGGCTTCCGCTACTTCTATTTGAACTCGTTTTGTAATAACTATGTTTAAACTCTGATGTGTCTGAGATGCGAACTTTTATGTAATATGTGATGGTGACCGCTAAACTTATTACGATCTTAGCTGGTATGTGAATTGGTTTGAAGTCCTTTGTGATTTTACGGACTATCGGGTTATACGGGCTTAAGTTTGCTAAATCGTGTGCTCTAGCGGATGATTTTCTTACTTAATTTCATATAATTGGTCGGTTCTGTTACAGATTCTCTCCCAATCTCACAAAGATGATGAATTAATGATGGAGATGAGTGAGAGGACTTTGGCTAAGCTCACAAGATTGCTATATCAAAGCAAATGGCTAAGAGAGTGAGCTTGAGCTGGCTATAGGGCATAAATAGAACCCCCACGAAATAGAGTCGTTGTACCCCTTCACTGGGCACAACACGGGGTGACCGGACACTCCGGTACAATCGACTGGACGTTGGCCCTCAGCGTCCGGTCATGTGATCCACGCCACGTGTCCCCTGCTTCAAATACCGTTCGTCAGATTTCAACGGTCATCAGTTGACCGAACGCGTCAGTTAGAAAGTGACCGGACGCTAGACCTCAGCGTCCGGTTGTTTCCAGTAAGGTTCCAAACATGAATTTTCACGACCGGACGCGTCCGGTCATGCCCGATCAGACTCACCCAGCATCCGGTCATTCAACGTCTCCTCTGTGCGCCTCACATCAGCGTACGTCAGCACTAACTGGACGCACCCTGCTAGTGTCCGGTCGTAGAGCGACCCAGCGTCCAGTCATTTGACCGATGCCAGCGTCTTCGCTGTTACACCTGACCGGACGCGCCGGTCCAACCATGGCTAGCGTCCGGTCACTCACAGTGACCTCCGTCTTTTCTGTCTAGGGTGCCGGTGGCATCGTCGGACTGTCCGCACTCTATGGGTGGACACTCTGCCGGTGGAGTTTCTTACCCTTGCTCCCAAACTTCACCACCCTTGATCAAATATGCCAACCACCAAGTGTATCACCTTGTGCACATGTGTTAGCATATTTTCACAAACATTTTCAAAGGTGTTAGCACTCCACTAGATCCTAAATGCATATGCAATGAGTTAAAGCATCTAGTGACACTTTGATAACCGCATTCCGATACGAGTTTCACCCCTCTTAATAGTATGGCTATCAATCTAAATGTGATCACACTCTCTAAGTGTCTTGATCACCAAAACAAAATAGCTCCTATGGTTTATACCTTTGCCTTGAGCTTTTTGTTTTTCTCTTTCTTCTTTTCAAGTCCAAAGACTTGATCATCATCATGGTATCATCATCATTATGCTATGATCTTCATTTGCTTCATCACTTAGAGTGTGCTACCTATCTCATGATCACTTGATAAACTAGGTTAGCACTTAGGGTTTCATCAATTCACCAAAACCAAACTAGAGCTTTCAATCTCTCCCTTTTTGGTAATTGATGACAACCCTTTCACAAAGATATGAATTAAAATTCAATTGAATCCATGTTGCTTGCCCAAGCATATTTACCATGTGTAAAAGGATATGAATAAGTTTCATGAACCCCAAATGGTAGCAATTGCTCCCCTACATATGTGCTAAGAGTTTGGATTGCAGCTTGCACATATGCTTAGATAGGAAATATAGGAGACAATGTCTACCAAATGATGCTAAGGTATAAAAGATGGACCTTTAAAGCGTGATACCAATCAGAGTGCACCAATATACCATCCTTAGCATCATGGTTAGTTCTATACCACTTAGAAACATACTTTGAAAAGATACCACTTGTAAAAACTTACTTGAAAAAGAAAGTTATATAGTGATTTCATTTCATCATTCAATCTTACAACTAGCATATATCACACAAGCATGGATATTTTGAATTTAAAACTTATACCATGCAAGCAAACATATGAAATGCACATTCAAATGCACCATACAAGTTCATGAGCTTGTTCTAACTACTTGTATGCTCAAAATTTTAATTGATCCATTTCCTTTGTCATATCTCTCCCCCTATGTCAAACTCTCCCCCTATTACTTATATCTTTGTTTCTCTCCCCCTTTGTCATCAATGACCACAAAGGTTCAAAATATAGATAGGTAGAGATTATCAATGTCAATCAATGGGGTGAGGATCATTTTCCCAAATTTGGTCCAATCTAGATCATTTGCCAAAGATATTTAACTCGGTTTGATCCAAGGACAAGCTTCTTCATACCTCCAAATAAGGGTTATCTTGTACCATATTGAGTTAAACACTTAGAGCTCATATTCTAGATTAAACACTAGGTTTACAAGCCCATAAACATGTCATATGCTACCACTAGATCAAGTCAAGCATAGAAGCAATAGTGATACCATATAGACATCAAAATCATTTGATTTTCACGAATGAGCCTAATAAAATAGAACCACTTGAAAGGTCCTAATAAAATTAAAAATGTGACTAGATGCACTAATTATGTCCATAGCAAAGATGTATGTCATGCCAATCAACTTTTACCTTGAATTGCTCGAAGGAGAGGCATGTCATATGAGTGGGGGGTGCATCAACACATATTTGAGAAATCCAATATGTTCAACTCATTCCTTAACTTGCAAAACCTTTCCTCATCCAATGGTGTATAGCTCAAACTTGCATCCCGCATAATCCGAGTCAGAGTAACCAACTAGCTCAAACTTTACTCCTTTGGGATACCTGTAACACCCGGTTTTAAGGAGAAAGCCGAATGCACACCATATGTGAGCCCTGGAAATCAAACCTCACATATAGCTACAAATGAAGGGGCAGTATCAATTCACAATGCTTAATATATAGCGAACTTAGCAAAAGAGATAACCTTAGAAAACAATCAACGGATAGACAACTCTGATCTCCGGGTGCAGACTTCACTCCACTGGATCCAACTGACTGGTTGATCACAAGCCTATCTTCTCAAGTCTCTGACAAACCGTTATCCGGCCTGAGGTGTGGGGGAAATTGCAAGAGTGAGTCCATGTCGAACTCCGCAAATATAGCAACAAGGTAGTGTATTCCATAGCCACATGATCAAGTATAATTGAATAATAAATAGCTCAAAATAACTCAATTAAGCATAATTAAACAAGTGCTCATCTTTAGCGTAAGAATCCCTTGGCCGCTCGTGACCGTGAGCACGGCTAGTATACCAGTTTATTAAACTCTGCGCAGAGGTGTACACTTTCACTGTGAGTCATGAATTGCCCTTTCGCCCGAGGTCGCGAGCCTCTTAACCCTCTACAAAGGAAGGCCGGCAGGGTTCACTATGAAGCCTTTCAAAGGTTCCATCTAACCGGGAAGGGCCATAGGGTCATCGGATATAGGAACCCCCCTTCCAAAAAAGGCTGCTACCATAGCTAGGCTCAATAGGACAGAGGCTGTCCTATACCCAACTCGCAGTATCCTCTAAGCCGGCTAGAAAAAGACCTCATACTGAGCTAAAGCCAGAGCCATATAGCCCTCATAGCTGTACGGTAAGTCCCGGATGATCACTTACAAATGAGACCTTATGGAGAGGGAATTTAACCCTCCTGTTGTTGCTAACAAGTCATCTTTTATATTTATAGCATATTCATTAATCAAGTTTCAAGATCATGGTCACAGAAAGAAAACCCAAACTATACTTGCCTTAAACACCGATCCTTCGATAAGCTTTAATCTTCAACGTTTTCTTCTTCTTCTTCTTGATCTCCAACTTCTTATAGATCACCAACGCAAAACTCACCGACTGGACAAGACCGAAAAGCACCACACAAGCACCCGAACAAGCATGCATAGCAAACATACTAGATTAGAACAATACACCAATCAATGAAAAGATTCGAAATCTAATCTACACATTGCTACGATGACACACACGCGAAAGGCACACTAATCGGAGCTACGGTAAAACAGAAACATCTATCGAAGGATTTACGTTGGAAAGAAAACTATATGCTTTATCTATTTTAATGATCATAAAACATGTATAAGATATCTCAGGGGAATATCTAAAATTGAGTTAAGTCATTTTATACTTGAGTTATTAGATTTAGAAAACTAAGATAAATTAATCATATCTTAATTATAAATATTTTGATATCATTTATGCAAATTAAATTGAAATATAATAACAAATGAGAGTATATATATTCAAAGTATATATGTCACATTTAAACTTGACAAATTACAATTTAAAGACATACATGTTTATGTCACTAATTAATCATATTTTATTAATCAACATATCTCATATTATATAAAGTATTTAAACTTTACTTTAGAAATATAGAACATGTGAGAGCAACTAATAGAACAATTATATTATGTCTCATAATTGATCTAAGCAAGTCATAATTAAAAAGGCATTAATGTTGGCATACGTCATATTTTATAATTATAAAAGATTATATATATACTTTTAGTCATTTAAACATCTATAAATTAAAAACATAAATCATGTGAGAGCATCTGTTCATACTTAACACATATGCAACATTCAACTAATTATAATCTAAGACTATACTGAAGTTACTGATTAATCAAATTAATATTAACTATATATGGAAAAACAAGTAACATGAAAAACATTGGTACTACTGTGTAGAGCTCGATGTTACAAAACCAACGCAACCGGAACAACTCGAATCGGACTTAAAACGAAGAAACGACGCAGATTAAACGAACCGGTGGCAATACCGTAAATATGGTCATCTTCTTCCTTGTGATCTTCAAGTACAGAACATGGGGAAACTGTTGTTGCTGCTTTGTTCCACCACGCAGGGAGAGGAGGGGGCCTCGACCAGCAAGGAGGGAGAACCGACCGGTCGTGGCCGGCGGCGGCGTGACGCCAGGCCACATGGCCCGCAAAGCCGGGCTGCCCATACCACCATGCAAGGTGCGTCGGCGGCCTTGCCCTGCCAAGCGGGGCGCACGTGACCAGGGGCCGAAGCACGGGGGGGGGGGGGTGAACGGGCGGGGCTGGGGCATCAGGCAGCTGCGCCGTCGACCTCCTGGTGGCGGCGCACGGGACCAGCTCTGACCGGAACGGAGAAGGAAAGATGCCGGCCATGGATGTCCTCGTCGGGAAGGAGAGAGAACCGTTAGGGAAACAATCAAACGATCACGGATTTGTGAAAACAAAGAGATGACGGCGTAGAGGTCGAAGAGAGCAACCTCGTGGTGGTGGTGGTTTTCGCCGGAGACGTCTGAGGTGGCCGGAAAAGCTCGCCGAAGGTTCGCCGGAAACCTAGCTGTGGAGAACTTCGGCGTCCGATCTGCGGGGCTACGAGTGGCGGCTCAAAAAACGGGCTGTACTTCTGGAAAGCTCGCGTCGAGAGGAACACCGACATATATATATAGTGTAGGGTTTGGATATTTTGGAAATCCGAGATATTTTAGTAAATATTGATTTTCAGAATTAAAATAATTACAGAAAATCGGGAATTACTATTTAGACTCCGAAAAATATCTCTGAGCTCCGAAAAATACTAGAAAAATTCCTAGGGATAGATGGAAGAATAAGGAACACAACCAAAGTGGTTTAGCTCCCGAAAAAGACTTTTGCATTGATCGAGGAAAAAGATAAAGCTCCAAGAAATATGAATTTAATCCCGAAAAAGGTCGGAAATATTCCCGAAAAGAGAGGCATCGTCCTAACGTGTCTTAAAACCTTTTCCAAGCCTTTAGATTTTAAAAACAAGGCATCTTATCTAACTTTTGTTTTTGCAAATTTTCAAATTCTTTTTAAACCACTACTTGAAAGCAATATTTTAAAGATTGAGATTTGAATTTATTTTTCAAACCACTCATCACAAAAGTATCAATGCAACGGCATGTATGCGCAAACATGTTGTTACCCTTACGTTGGATTTTAATTTAAAGAAAAATTTCTTTTACCTATGTTTTTATGAGCGCAAAACAATTAACAGAAATCATTTTACTCTTTTTAGAAAGTAGCTAATTTTAGGGTGTTATAATTCTACCCCCCTTAAGATGAATCTTGTCCTTGAGATTCGGAAGATGGTGATCAAAGACACTAGAATACACACTGCCATTGGATCTTCTTCACTTTCTCGAGTAGTTCCACCATCTTGACAAAGATTCCTCTTGACTTTGCACACCTGTTAACTTTTACTCCAAATAGCATACTCGCTGATCCCAAGGTGTTGATAGGCCCTCTAATTAACTCTCAAGTATCCACAAACCAACTTTCTGGTACTCTTCCAATTGTTAGGCCTCTTCTCTTTTCCTTTTTAACAACCTCAATGAACTGTTGCAGCTGGGTGCTAGCTTATTCTTCACACTGACACTCCATATGCTTCTCACAAAGACCACTTTGGAATCCATTGGGTGATAAACTCTTGTCCTCACTAATTCCAAAATGTAACACAATACTTCTCAACATGTCTTGCTAGATTTTTTTTAGTCCAAGATATCAAATCGACTACTTCATACATCCATATTCCAATTGATCCTCATGTATTACTCTCTTTTGGTCCAAAATAGATTCCAACTTCAAAACACTATTAACTATATATATGCTCAGGTTGAATTGTGACTCTTAAACACAAAACTTAATCCATGGTGTTGTCCAATCTTCTTAGCATAGCTCTTCCAATTTGCTAACGGCATTGGCAACGACTTTTATTTCTTCTAAAGATAACACATACTTCTAAACCAAAAACATTTGGTTAATTGAACCCAACACTGATGTCACAATCTCAAACCAACTTACTGAAAATGTCCCTTAGATTCTTATGATTCACATAGATATCACTCTTCATGTCTAAGTAGATAATACCACTATGCTCCACAATGGATAACTCCAGATCTCATATGTCAAATAGCCCATCTCAAGCCTCCATAGTTGTCTTGATGCATAATTCACTGCTTTTCTTACATAGAGCACATCCATATCCTTGCCAACCGCTTTATAAAAGAAACTCTTGTGTTCAACACTATAATACCTCTAATGAACATGTGATAGAATCTTACCATTTCGGGGAACTCTGAATCCCTCTTGCATACTTAAGCGGGTTCCAGCTCAACACATCTCTCTTGAGCGATTGTCCGTATAATTCTATCATTAGAGACATCCCACAACCAAAAAGAGAACTCCATCCAAACTAAACTCACTTAAGTTGTCAAAGAACCAACTATAGAGGAGTCCAATCATCATATTTTCGTATGCCATCAGTGCCAACTTGTCCTGAGTTGAAGGTTGAACTCCCAAGTGATGATAGCTTGAAGCGAAGACCAATCCTGACAAAATATTTGAGCTCCTTGTAGATGATCCAACCTGTTAACAATCTTGAACAAAGATCCTTGTGTCTGATAGTGATTCCTCAACCGTAGGAATAACCGATACTTCCAAGTGAAGCTCTAGATTGTATGAGACCTCCATCTTGCGATTCCTTTATGCCTTGGCTACCCCCCTTAAGAACACATCAACCAGGAGCACCAAAGAATAGCTTGCATCTTCTTATAAATGAGATAGTTATCATGATGTCGTCCTATTATCCCAAAGTGACTCATGTGCATTGGCAAAAACCAGAACCTGCAGTTCCTCGCGAGCATAAAAACAACAGCGTAGTAAAACTAGTATAACTTCTGTTATGTAAATCCAATGAAGTTGTACTTTATACCATTGGAAAGCTTATGAAATCTTCTACAACTTTATTTTAGAACACTTTTCCAGATTCGACAGTTCAGTTGGTCAACCACAGCACACAACAGAAACTGTCCTAGATTACAGACTGCACAGAAACTTCGGCTTGTGATGTTTATATCTCCCAAAGTATATTAGCTATGATAGTGATTCTAGAGGCATATGAAAGATACAGAGGTCTAGTTGTATCCAGAAAAATTCCACAAACTTTGCACCAACCAAAATTGCGTTATGACTAGAATACCACAGACTGCTCTAGATTTCTGACAGCACAGATACATCCTCTTATGATTTTCATAACTTCATAACCATAATAGCTATCAGGGTGATTCTTGAGGTCAGAGAAACATGTTGAAGTCTAGTATTCTCTAAAAGTTTACCATGATTTTTGATTGCCCGAAAACAGAGATATAAACCAAAGATGACAGGTTGCTCCAGAAAGATAGGATAGGAAAACAGGAGAAAACCAAAACCCAACTATCTATTCATTAATCCTTGTCTTATGCTTATAAACTAAATGAATTTGTGGAAAATCCCACAAAATCATTGCACTCATTACAAAGATTCAAAATAAAACATAATCATAATGACAAGCCAACAAGCAATTAAGGTGCACAATTCAATCATTGACTTACACTTGCGATACTATCGTCTTCTTCATATTATGGGTAAAGTTCCTATAGCTTAACTTCAAATTGCGCGAGAATGTGGTAAGACAAGATTCTAAAAGCATATCAAAGCAAGGAGTAGATGGGAACAAAAAGCTTTTAAAGAAGCATCAAGGAGGGGATGAATATCAAGGGTAAGAATGTAGTAGAGAAGAAAATATCAAGATTTATAGAACAAGGATTTTTGCTGTAACTTGTAAACCTTATAACGACCAGTTTCTACTAAGCTTGCGTCCTACAGTCAGCATTTCTCTGATACCACTTGTAACACCCGGTTTTAAGGACAAAGCCAAATGCACACCATATGTGAGCCCTGGAAATCAAACCTCACATATAGCTACAAATGAAGGGGCAGTATCAATTCACAATGCTTAATATATAGCGAACTTAGCAAAAGAGATAACCTTAGAAAACAATCAATGGATAGACAACTCTGATCTCCGGGTGTAGATTTCACTCCACTGGATCCAACTGACAGGTTGATCACAAGCCTATCTTCTCAAGTCTCTGATAAACCGTTATCCGGCCTGAGGTGTGGGGGAAATTGCAAGAGTGAGTCCATGTCGAACTCCGCAAATATAGCAACAAGGTAGTGTATTCCATAGCCACATGATCAAGTATAATTGAATAATAAATAGCTCAAAATAACTCAGTTAAGCATAATTAAACAAGTGCTCATCTTTAGCGTAAGAATCCCTTGGCCGCTCGTGACCGTGAGCACGGCTAGTATACCAGTTTATTAAACTCTGCGCAGAGGTGTACACTTTCACTGTGAGTCGTGAATTGCCCTTTCGCCCGAGGTCGCGAGCCTCTTAACCCTCTACAAAGGAAGGCCAGCAGGGTTCACTATGAAGCCTTTCAAAGGTTCCGTCTAACCGGGAAGGGCCGCAGGGTCATCGGATATAGGAACCCCCCTTCCAAAAAAAGGCCGCTACCATAGCTAGGCTCAACAGGACAGAGGCTGTCCTATACCCAACTCACAGTATCCTCTAAGCCGGCTAGAAAAAGACCTCATACTGAGCTAAAGTCAGAGCCATATAGCCCTCACAGCTGTACTGTAAGTTTCGGATGATCACTTACAAATGAGACCTTGTGGAGAGGGAATTTAACCCTCCTGTTGTTGCTAACAAGTCATCTTTTATATTTATAGCATATTCATTAATCAAGTTTCAAGATCATGGTCACAGAAAGAAAACCCAAACTATAATTGCCTTAAACACCGATCCTTTGGTAAGCTTTAATCTTCAACGTTTTCTTCTTCTTCTTCTTGATCTCCAACTTCTTATAGATCACCAACGCAAAACTCACCGACTGGACAAGACCGAAAAGCACCACACAAGCACCCGAACAAGCATGCATAGCAAACATACTAGATTAGAACAATACACCAATCAATGAAAAGATTCAAAATCTAATCTACACATTGCTACGATCACACACACGTGAAAGGCACACTAATCGGAGCTACGGTAAAACAGAAACATCTATCGAAGAATTTACGTTGGAAAGAAAACTATATGCTTTATCTATTTTAATGATCATAAAACATGTATAAGATATCTCAGGGGAATATCTAAAATTGAGTTAAGTCATTTTATACTTGAGTTATTAGATTTAGAAAACTAAGATAAATTAATCATATCTTAATTATAAATATTTTGATATCATTTATGCAAATTAAATTGAAATATAATAACAAATGAGAGTATATATATTCAAAGTATATATGTCACATTTAAACTTGACAAATTACAATTTAAAGACATACATGTTTATGTCACTAATTAATCATATTTTATTAATCAACATATCTCATATTATATAAAGTATTTAAACTTTACTTTAGAAATATAGAACATGTGAGAGCAACTAATAGAACAATTATATTATGTCTCATAATTGATCTAAGCAAGTCATAATTAAAAAGGCATTAATGTTGGCATACGTCATATTTTATAATTATAAAAGATTATATATATACTTTTAGTCATTTAAACATCTATAAATTAAAAACATAAATCATGTGAGAGCATCTGTTCATACTTAACATATATGCAACATTCAACTAATTATAATCTAAGACTATACTGAAGTTACTGATTAATCAAATTAATATTAACTATATATGGAAAACAAGTAACATGAAAAACATTGGTACTACTGTGTAGAGCTCGACGTTACGAAACCAACGCAACCGGAACGACTCGAATCGGACTTAAAACGAAGAAACGACGCAGATTAAACGAACCGGTGGCAATACCGTAAATATGGTCATCTTCTTCCTTGTGATCTTCACGTACAGAACATGGGGAAACTGCTGTTGCTGCTTTGTTCCACCATGCAGGGAGAGGAGGGGGCCTCGACCAGCAAGGAGGGAGGACCGACCGGTCGCGGCCAGCGGCGGCGTGACGCCAGGCCACATGGCCCGCAAAGCCGGACTGACCCGCACCACCGTGCAAGGTGCGTCGGCGGCCTTGCCCTGCCAAGCAGGGCGCGCGTGACCAGGGGTCGAAGCGCGGGGGGTGGGAGGGGTGAACGCGCAGGGCTGGGGCATCAGGCAGCTGTGCCATCGACCTCCTGGTGGCGGCGCACGGGACCAGCTCTGGCCGGAACGGAGAAGGAAAGATGCCGGCCATGGATGTCCTCGTCGGGAAGGAGAGAGAACCGTTAGGGAAACAATCAAAGAATCACGGATTCGTGAAAACAAAGAGATGACGGCGTAGAGGTCGAAGAGAGCAACCTCGTGGTGGTGGTGGTTTTCACCGGAGACGTCCGAGGTAGCCGAAAAAGCTCGCCGAAGGTTCGCCGGAAACCTAGCTATGGAGAACTTCGGCGTCCGATCTGTGGGGCTACGAGTGGCGGCTCGAAAAATGGGCTGTACTTCTAGAAAGCTCGCGTCGAGAGGAACACCAGCATATATATAGTGTAGGGTTTGGATATTTTGGAAATCCGAGTATTTTAGTAAATATTGATTTTCGGAATTAAAATAATTACAGAAAATCAGGAATTACTATTTAGGCTCCGAAAAATATCTTTGAGCTCTGAAAAATACTAGAAAATTCCTAGGGATAGATGGAAGAATAAGGAACACAACCAAAGTGGTTTAGCTCCCGAAAAAGACTTTTGCATTGATCGAGGAAAAAGATAAAGCTCCAAGAAATATGAATTTAATCCCGAAAAAGGTCGGAAAGATTCCCGGAAAGAGAGGCATCGTCCTAACGTGTCTTTAAACCTTTTCCAAGCCTTTAGATTTTAAAAACAAGGCATCTTATCTAACTTTTGTTTTTGCAAATTTTCAAATTCTTTTTAAACCACTACTTGAAAGCAATATTTTAAAGATTGAGATTTGAATTTATTTTTTAAACCACTCATCACAAAAGTATCAATGCAACGGCATGTATGCGCAAACATGTTGTTAGCCTTACGTTGGATTTTAATTTAAAGAAAAATTTCTTTTACCTATGTTTTTATGAGCACAAAACAATTAATAGAAATCATTTTACTCTTTTTAGAAAGTAGCTAATTTTAGGGTGTTACAGTACCACAAACCAACATTTGTTGTATGCTTCAAGTACCTCAATATTCTCTTTGTAGCCTTCAAATGACTTTCTCTTGGTGAGGCTTGAAATCTTGCACACATGCATACACTAACACATGACATCCGGCCTTGATGCGGTCACATAGAGTAGACTTCCAATCATAGACCGATACAATTTTTGATCCACCATGTTTCCACTTGCATCACTATCTAAGTTGTCATTTGTTTCCATTGGTGTGCTAATGACTTTGCTATCACTCATGCCAAACTTCTTGATCATGTCCTTGATGTACTTGCCTTGACTCAGAAATGTATCATTTTTCAATTGCTTGATTTGAAGACAAGGAAGTAACTTAACTCTCTAATCATGGACATCTCAAACTCTTTAGCCATCATCTTTCCAAACTCATCCCAAAAGTCTTGATTTGTTGATCCAAATATGATGTCATCAACATAGATTTGCACCACAAACAAGTCATTTCCAAGCTTCTTGGTGAAGAGAGTGGTGTCAACATTTCCCATCTTGAATCCCTTAGAGAGTAGGAAGTTCATCAATCTCTCATACCATGCTCTAGGTGCTTGTTTTAATCCATACAAAGCCTTTCTCAACTTATACACATGGTTGGGTTTCTTTTCATCCTCAAAACCAGGAGGTTGCTCAACATACACAAGCTCATTGATGTACCCATTTAGAAATGTACTTTTCACATCCATTTGGTATAACTTGATGTTGTGGGCACAAGCATAGGCTAGCAAGATCCTAATTGCTTCCAATCTTGCAACCAGGGCATATGTTTCTCCAAAGTCAAGACCTTCAACTTGTGTATAGCCTTGTGCTACCAATCTTGCTTTGTTCCTTACTACTATCCCATCTTGATCTTGCTTGTTTCTAAAGACCTATTTGGTTCCAATCACATTATGTCCCTTTGGTCTCTACTAATTCCCATACTTGATTTCTTGTGAAGTTATTCAATTCTTCATGCATAGCATTCACTCAATCAACATCCTTCAATGCTTCATCTATCTTCTTTGATTCAATGGATGACATAAATGAGAAATGCTCACAAAATGATGCCAATCTTGATCTAGTTTGCACACCTCTTGAAATATCGCCAATGATAGTGTCCAATGGATGATCCCTTGCAACATTGGTTTATTGGAGTATTGGAACTTGATTGCTTGCACTTGCTTGATCATTGGGTTGAGATGATGTATTAGCCACTTGATCTTGTTAATTGTCATGAGATCCACTTGTACTAGCTTGATTTGTATCATCTTGCATATTTGAGTTAGAAAGCACTTGCACTTGATCATCATCATCATCATTCACTTGCCTAGGCCTCAATTCACCAACATCCATGTTCTTTATGGCATTTGAAAGTTGAATGCCTCTAACATCTTCTAAGTTCTCATTCTCTACTTGTGAACCCTTGGTTTCATCAAATTCAACATCATGAACTTCCTCAAGAGTACCACTATCCAAATTCCAAACTCTATATGCTTTGCTTGTAGTGGAGTAACCAAGTAGGAATCCTTCATCATATTTCTTATCAAACTTGTCCAATCTAATGCCTTTCTTCAAGATATAGCATTTGTAACCAAAGATCTGAAAATATGCAATGTTGGGCTTTCTACCATTCAAGAGCTCATATGGTGTCTTCTCTTTCAATGGGTGACAATAGAGGCGGTTGCTACAATAGCATGCCGTGTTGATAGCTTCGGCCCAAAAAGATTGACTTACATTGTACTCACTAAGCATAGACCTTGCCATATCAATGAGTGTTCTATTCTTCCTCTCAACAAGGCCATTTGATTGTGGGGTGTACTTGACCGAGAATTGATGTCTAATTCTAAATTCATCACACAACTCATCAATTATAGTATTCTTGAACTCACTACCATTGTCACTTCTAACTCTCTTGATGGTTGTTTCAAACTCATTGTAAATGCCCTTGACAAATGATTTGAATGTTGCAAACACATCACTTTTGTCCACTAAAAAGAATACCCATGTGTATCTAGTGTAATCATCCACTATCACAAAGCCATATTTGTTACCACCGATGCTAGTGTATTATGTTGGTCCAAACAAATCCATGTGCAATAACTCAAATGATTTACTAGTGTTCATCATGCTTTTCTTAGGATGGGTGTTTCCAACTTATTTGCCGGCTTAACAAGAGCTACAAAGCTTATCATTTTCAAACACAACATCTTTCAAGCCTCTAACCAAGTCATGCTTAACCAATCTATTCAATTGTTTCATTCCAACATGACCAAGCCTTCTATGCCATAACCAACCCATACTAGACTTAGTGAACAAGCATGTAGATAATCTAGCTTCACTAGCATTAAAATCAACCAAGTATAGATTCTCATATCTAAAGCCTTTGAAGATCAAGTTAGAGCCATCTACACTTAGGATCTCTACATCATCTACCCCAAATATGCATTTGAATCCAAGATCACATAATTGAGCCACGGATAGCAAATTGAAGTTCAAGCTCTCTACTAGCAACATATTGGATATGCTCATGTCATTGAATATTGCAATCTTACCAAGCCCCTTAACCTTGCCTTTGCCATTGTCATCGAATGTGATACTATCATAACCATCATTGCTATTGGTGTTGATTGAGTTGAACATTCTTGCATCACCGGTCATGTGTTGAGTGCATCCACTATCAAGAACCCAATGCCTTCCTCCGACTTTATAATTGACCTACAAAAGAAGATCAATTCTTTTTAGGTACCTAAACTTGCTTGGGTCCTTAAAGGTTAGTCACTAAGCTCTTTGGTACCCAAATGACTTTCTTCTTTGAGCCCATCCATAGTTTACCAATGAACTTAGCCTTCACACCATTTGTACCCTTAGTAAGCATATAGCATGAATCAAGCTTAAGGGAGGATACATTAGCATTTTTACTCTTGTTTTTGCACTCTTGCTCTTTATGACCAACTTGCTTGCAACTAGTGCAAAACTGACCATTGTTCTTCACAAAACTAGTTTTGTGAGGAGCAAAGGTCACCTTGCCTTTCTTGGGGGTATAGCCCAATCCCTCTTTATAGAAAGAAGCTCTTTGGCTACCCAAGCACATAAGCAAGCGGTCCTCACCACCATAGGCCTCAGCCAAAGTGTGAGTGAGCTTGTTAACCTCCTTCTTGAGATTCTCATTCTCAACCACTAGTGAGGCATCACAAGTGAGACCATCACCACTAGATGAGGTGGAAGTGGAGGTACTACAAGAAGGGTTAGTAGAAGGAACAATGATAGGCATAGATAGTGATTCATCAATTATATCACAAGTTAAACCTACATTGCAAGTTTCAACATGCTTCCTTTTATTTTGCTCATCAAGCAAGGAGGAATGGGCCTTTTCAAGCTTTTTGTGAGCTTTGCCAAGCTTTTCATTGGCTTCCGCTAGCCTCTCATGAGATGCATTGAGCTCATCAAAGACTTGCTTAAGGGCTTTTAGATCCTTACGCAAGCTTTTACATTCCCTTCTCTTGATGTCAAAGTGTTCTCTAGCATCTTCTAGTATGTCAATTAATTCATTCTTAGTAGGTTCATCATCATCACTATCACTATCATTTTCATTTTCATTTTCATTATCATCATCATGTTCTTTATCACTTTCATCATCACAAGTTTGTACCTTAGTGGCCTTAGCCATGAAGCATGATGAAGAGTCGAAGAGAGAAGGCTTCTCATTGATAGCAATGCTTGCAAGAACCTTCTTGGTGGTCTTGTTATCATCACTATCATCATCATCATCACTTGAGGAAGCATCACTATCCCAAGTGACCACATATGAGCCACCATTCTTCTTCTTGAAGGTCATCTTGTCCTTCTCTTTCTTTTCCTTCCTGTCCTTCTTCTTGTTCTTCTTCTTATCATCATCATTGTCGCTATTGTATGGACACTGAGCAACAAGATGATCTTTGCTTCTAGCTCGGTAGCCCTTCTTGACTCTTCTTTGTTCTTGGATGAAGACTTCTTTTTTCTAGCTCGGTAGCCCTTTTTCATCATGAACTTGCTAAATCTCTTGACAAAGAGAGTCATCTTCTTCTCATCATCATCATCCCATGAATCATCTTCTTCACTTGATGTTTCTTGCTTGGCTTTGCCCTTGGATGATGTGGCCTTGAATGCCACGCTCTTCTTCTTGTCATCTTACTTCTCATATTTCTTCTCCCTCTTTTCTTCCTTCTCATCATCATCTCTATAAGCATCATCGGTCATAGTATCTCTCAAGATTTGGTTTGGTGTCATTGTGTCCAACCCGGTCCTTACTAGCAAGGTGACCAACATGCCAAATCTTGCGGGTAAATATCTCAAGAACTTATTAGAAAAATCCTTG
The DNA here is from genome assembly GCF_019320115.1 of Miscanthus floridulus. Taxonomy (NCBI): domain Eukaryota; kingdom Viridiplantae; phylum Streptophyta; class Magnoliopsida; order Poales; family Poaceae; genus Miscanthus; species Miscanthus floridulus. Next base: position 127,433,710 of record NC_089597.1, read on the forward strand.
TCCTCTATCTTCTCACTAAGTGCTTTGAGATCATCGACAATCACCTCCATCCGATGGAACATGTCCGGCACACTTTCATCCTCCTTCATCTTGAAGCTTGCAAACTTCTCTTTGAGAATATATGCCTTTGCACCCTTCACGGCTTGAGTGCCCTCAAATGATTCCTCTAATTTCTTCCAAGCCTCATGAGCTCTCTCAATGTTCTTGATTTGCTCAAAGGTTCTCTCATCCAAAGCATCATGGATGGCACTAAGAGCAATGTCATTGTTTTGGAGAAGTATTTTTTCGACGACGGTGGGAGCATCTTCATCTTCAATCTCAATTTTTGTTTCTACCATCTTCCCAATCTTCCTATTGATTGGCTTGATATATGTTGTCATCTTAGCCTTCCAATAAGGATAATTTGAGCCATCAAATTGGGATGGCTTCTTGGTGTTGTTGATTTGAGCCATTTTTACACCGAAGGTTGTTAAGCCTCAAATCACGGTGACCTCGGCTCTGATACCACTTGAAAGGTCCTAATGGCTAGAGGGTGGATGAATAGCCTATTAAAAATTTCTACAACACTTAACAAAAATGTTAAACAATTATGAGGCGAAGCAAGTATTGCGCTAGCATACTCAAAAGGCAAGCCACCTATCATAATTCTAGTTTAGATAGTGTCTATTCACACAATAACTATGACACTCCTCTATGTTAGTGTGCTCTCAAAGGCTAACTAAAGAGCCACACCAACCAAGCATGCAAGCTCTTACAACTAGCTACACTAAAGAGCTTGACAACTAGTTTGCGGTAATATAAAGAGAGTGATCAAGAAGATTATACCGCCGCGTAGATGAAGGAACCAATCAATCACAAGGATGAATAACAATAAAGACCAATCACCTCGGAATCAATGATGAACACAATGATTTTTTACCGAGGTTCACTTGCTTGCCGACAAGCTAGTCCTTGTTGTGGCGATTCACTCACTTGGAGGTTCACGCGCTAATTGGCTTCACACGCCAAACCCTCAATAGGGTGCCACACAACCAACACAAGATGAGGATCACACAAGCCACGAGCAATCCAATAGAGTACCTTTTGGCTCTCCGCCGGGGAAAGGTCAAGAACCCCTCACAATCAGCACGATCGGAGCCGAAGACAATCACCACCCTCCGCTCAACAATCCTCGCTGCTCCAAGCCGTCTAGGTGGCGGCAACCATCAAGAGTAACAAGCGAAACCCGTAGCGAAACCCGAACAACAATTGCCTCTAGATGCAAACACTCAAGTAATGCACTTGGATTCTCTCCTAAACTCACAAAGATGATGAATCAATGATGGAGATGAGTGAGAGGGCTTTGGCTAAGCTCATAAGGTTGCTATGTCAATGCAAATGGCCAAGAGAGTGAGCTTGAGCTGGCTATAGGGCTTAAATAGAACCCCCACGAAATAGAGCCATTGTACCCCTTCACTGGGCACAACACGGGGTGACTAGACGCTCCGGTCCAATTGACTGGACGCTGGCCCTCAGCGTCCGGTCATGTGATCCACGTCACGTGTCCCCTGCTTCAAATATTGTTCGTCAGATTTCAACGGTCATTAGTTGACCGGACGCGCCAGTTAGAAAGTGACCGGACGCTAGACCTCAGCGTCCGGTTGTTTCCAGTAAGGTTCCAAACACGAATTTTCACGACCGGACGCGTCCGGTCATGCCCGATCGGACTCACCCAGCATCCGGTCATTCAATGTCTCCTCTATGCGCCTCACGTCAGCGTACGTCAGCACTGACCGGAGGCACCCTGCCAGCGTCCGGTCGCAGAGCGACCCAGCGTCCGGTCATTTGACCGACACCAGCGTCTTCGCTGTTACACCTGACCGGACACGCCGGTCCAACCGTGGCCAGCGTCCGGTCACTCACAGTGACCTCCGTCTTTTCTGTCTAGGGTGCCGGTGGTATCGTCGGACTGTCCGCACTCTACGGACGGACACTCTGCCGGTGGAGTTTCTTACCCTTGCTCCCAAACTTCACCACCCTTGATCAAATGTGCCAACCACCAAGTGTATCACCTTGTGCACATGTGTTAGCATATTTTCACAAACATTTTTAAAGGTGTTAGCACTCCACTAGATCCTAAATGCATATGCAATGAGTTAGGGCATCTAGTGGCACTTTGATAACCGCATTCCGATACGAGTTTCACCTCTCTTAATAGTACGGCTATCAATCCTAAATGTGATCACACTCTCTAAGTGTCTTGATCACCAAAACAAAATAGCTCCTATGGTTTATACCTTTGCCTTGAGCTTTTTGTTTTTCTCTTTCTTCTTTCAAAGTCCAAGTATTTGATCATCATCATGGTATTATCATCATCATGCTATGATCTTCATTTGCTTCATCACTTAGAGTGCGCTACCTATCTCATGATCACTTTATAAACTAGGTTAGCACTTAGGGTTTCATCAATTCACCAAAACCAAACTAGAGCTTTCAGCACACAACAGCGGAAGGGCACTGGCAAGGCAAATAGCGGTGCAGAGTCGTAGGGGGAGGCGACGGCAGCGCAGCACGGCCACGGTGGCACCAATGGCGGCAACGCAAGTCAGGGCAGCAGGGCGCGGGGCCAGCGGCTCGCTGCAGCTAGCCTCGGCCAAGCCCAGGCGGCTCGGCCGACCAAACGTGGCAGCACAGGGTGACCGCGCGAGACGCGGCCATGTGCGCGACGCGGGGTTGCCGCGCGGTGACCGCACGCACGGCGCCAACCATCCCGAGGCTATGTCGTTCACGAATTTTAAAGTGCCCAAAACGACTAAATGGTTGCTTCAGGAGCTAAACCATCTTCACCATACTCAAGATGGCATATGAGACTACCAAATCGAGCTATAACACTACATCACCCTTTAACCCAATCTCTCAAAATAATTTGCTAAACATAGTAATGTCTAGTTGTTGACAAACTTGAAAATTTTCTAAGTTTTTGAGCTGAACTTGATTTCAATTTATAATTTCTAGGCTAGTAGAAATATTAGCTAGTAATATCATTTTTCAACAGCAAGTATTTCACTGTCATCTACAAAGTTTGTACTTCAAACTTTATTTAAGTATCACACACATGTTCTATAGTATTTTTGTTTAATAAAAATTGGTTTTCAACCCTACTTGATATACATGAGCTATTGAATAAACTTTCATTTAGCATTTTTATTGATCATTTTAAGTTACAAGAAATTTATCTACACATTCTATCACATGCACTAACACATAAACATGATGCTCATGACATGTTTTAGTAAACGATTTAGGGTGTAACACTAAGGGTGTTACATCCTCCATGCCAAGGCTTTGCTGCTCTTGCGATCCTTGAGTCACTGGTTCATCTACGTTAATCAGACCAACCGATCTCAGATCATCATTACATGTGTTGTCAGGGAGATCCTCCAGGCCAAGGCTTTCCAGCGGACTCATCCAAAATGAATCTGCTTCCTCCCAGTCATCAGAAGGGCCTGTCAGGTCCAGATCATTGCTCTCTAGGTGCACCCAAACAACAAAAAAATCCATTGATGCATTGTACTCCGGGTCCACGATACCTTTGACAACAAGAAAGACTTTTAGTCCCAAGCAAGTTATCGCAGGCTAGGAATGAAACCTCAAGAGAGTCAATAAATAAAAGATAGAAAGGTATTAGCAAGGAAAGTTAACAGGACATCTTCAAGCATATCAGTGTTCATGGTACCTTCACGGAAATTATTGTTCCCCATGGTGTCATTGTTTCTGGCAGCTTCAGTAAGATTGTTTTGTCTGACTTGATCACTTGTTAACAGGCGGCTTGAACCGCCGTTTTCTAAGGATGCACCATAAACTGTCTCACCAGCATACAAAATTAGAAGATAATAAGGTAAGGTATTAGCAAAGAAAACTAGTTAACAGGATGCTTAATCTTCAAGCAAATCAATGTCCACGATACCTTCAAGCAAATTAATGTTCTCCATGTGGTCATTGTCTCTGGCAAATTCAGTATGATTGTTCTCTCTGTTGGTCCTCGATCTCCCTGCATAGGTGAGCAATCAGCTCACTAGCACCCACACACACTCACGGCCGGAGGTTGAAGAAAGGGTGAGAACAGAGTGCACACACACACCCCGAGCAGCAGCTATGCAGCTCTGAATATGCAGCAAACTAAACTACTCTTTCCATTACTAAACAAGCTGATATATACACAACTCTAATCAATTACAAGTCACAAAAAAACTCTAATTAATTACAGCTACACCTGCTACTGCTACAGAGTGAACTGTGCACTTAAAAGGTTGCTAAAGTTGCTGCTGCACAAAGTGGACTGTACACTTAAAAAGTTGCTATGCAGCAGGCCCCCTTTTTAAGTGTACAGTGGAGTGTGAAGCTGCTGCAAAAGGCTGGAGAGTGCAGCAGATTATCTCACAAATCTTCCCCTAATCCTGCTGCCTCTACTCCTTGGTCTTGAGCTCCACCATGCCAATCTTGTTCTTCAGTTCTGAGAACCGAAGGCGCCCAAGTGGCTTGGTGAGGATGTCCGCGAGCTATCGGTCAGTCTTGACAAACTCGAGGATGATCTGTCCTCCATCAACGCAATCCCGAAGGAAATGAAACTTGATGTCGATGTGCTTGCTCTGGTCGTGAAGGACATTGTTCTTGGCGAGGGCGAGGGCGGGCTCATTGTCCACCATCAGAGCTGGCAGACGAGCTTCCTGGCCGGTCCGCTCGCACAGCAGCCGGCGCAGCTAGACCGCTTGGCACGCTGCTATGGCTACCGCGATGTACTCCACTTCGCACGTAGACAGCGCCACCACCTTCTGCTTCAATGGCTGCCACGAAATCAGGGCTGAACCAAGGAAGACGAGCACACCAAAGATGCTCCGCCACCCATCAATGTCGCCCGCCATGTCAGCATCGCTAGAGACTGTGAACCGCAGCCCACCTCCGTCGTCGGTCTTGGGGAGTGCATCGCTGAAGACTGTGAGCCACAACCCACCTTCGCCGCCGGTCTTGGGAAAGACATCCCCTGATCCACCGTCCCCTTGACGCAGCACAGTAGCCATTTCACTGCAATCCAATGATCCTCGCGGGGATCCTCCATGAACCAACTGACATACTTGACCGTAAATGTGATGTCCGGCCGGGTATGACTCAGATACCGCAGCCCGCCGACGTGTCCGGCCGGGTATGAGTCAGATACCGCAGCCCACCGACGATGCTCCGGTAACGCGTCGCGTCCACCTTCACCGCGGTGCTGTTCTTTGACAGCTTCAGCCTTTCCTCCATTGGATTCGCGCACAGCTTGCAGTCTGCCATGCTGCCACGCTCTAGTAGCTTCTTCGCGTAGGCATGCTGGCCTAGGGAGATGGAATCGCTCCCCTGCTTCACCTCGATGCCGAGGTAGTAGAAGAGTTGGCCGAGGTCGCTCATGTGGAACCGAGCCGCCATCTCACGCTTGAAGGCCGTCGATGTCCTCCGCGCGCGCTCTAGTGATGATCATGTCGTCCACATACACGCCGACGACGAGCTCCTCCTTTCCCGTAGCCGCGTATAGAGCGCGTGCTCTGTTGCGCAGCATGCGGACCCAAGCGGGCGCAGCGTGGCGTCGAGCTTGGCGTTCCACGCCCACGGGGCTTGCCGCAGCCTGTAAAGCGCCTTGCGCAGCCACAGCACCTTGTGTTCCGCTCCCTTGACGGCGAAGCCCGGAGCTTGCTTGACGAAAATCGTCTTCACCAGCTCACTGTTAAGGAACACCGATTTCATGTCCAGGTGGTGAACGCGCCAGTCCTTGGCCGCTGGCAGAGCCAGCAACAGGCGGACGGACTCCATGCGCGCCACCGGCGTAAAGACTTCCTCGAAGTCGATGCCCTCACGTTGGATGAAGCCGAGGGCAACGAGACGCGCCTTGTGCTTGACGATGGCGCCGCGCTCGTCCCGCTTCACCTTGTAGACCCACTTCAGCCCAATCAGCCGGTAGCTTGGAGGTGGATCAATGAGCTCCCACGTCTCATTGTCTTCAATGGCCTTCATCTCCTCCAACATCGCCCGCCTCCAATTGGCATCTTGCTCGGCCTGCGCAAATGTGGGTGGCTCCTCTGCGCTGACAAGGAGCAGCTCCTAATCGCCGAGTAGTTGGCTTGCCAAGCCCGGTGCAGCCGAGTCGCCGACGAGGTTGTCCATGGTGCGGAAGCGCACCTCCTCACCGTCGTGGAAGGCGTCCACGTACTCGTCGATGTTGCTCGGAGGAGAGGCGAGCTCGACCGGCGTCGCTGGAGGCATCCCCTGTCCTGCCGCAGCAGGGGACAGTGGTGGAGGCGTGTGCGCAATCAACTCACTAGCACCCACACACACACTCACAGCTGGAGGTTGAAGAAAGGGTGAGAACAGAGTGCACACACACACCCTGAGCAGCAGCTATGCAGCTCTGAATATGCAGCAAACTGAACTGCTCTTTCCATTACTAAACAAGCTGATATATACACAACTCTAATAAATTACAGCTACACTTGCTACTGCTACAGAGTGAACTGTACACTTAAAAGGTTGCTAAAGTTGCTATGCAGCAGGCCCATTTTTAAGTGTACAGTGGAGTGTGCAGCTGCTACAAAAGGCTGGAGAGTGCAGCAGATTATCTCACACTCTCCCACTTGATTACTCGTTAACATGCTGCTTGAACCAGAGATTTCTGCGAATGCATCATAACCTATTTCACCAACACACAGAAAAGGAGGATAAATAGGTAAATAAGTTCTTTTTAAAGAGAAGCCAGCAGATTAAACTGCAGTTCTTTATATTAATAAAGGAGTAAAAATGGTAAATAAGGTATTAGCAAGGCAAACTAGTTAACAGGACACTTAATTTTCAAGCAGATCAATGTTCATGATACCTTAAGGCAAATTAATGCTCCCCAAGTTGTTATTGTCCCTGGTAGCTTCAGCACAACCGTTCTGCCTGACTTGATCACTTGTTAACAGGCTGCCTGAACCAGAGGTTCCTAAGTATGCACGGTAAGCTATCTCACCAGCACACAAAATAAACGACAAAAAGGTACGGTATCAGCAAGGCAGACTACTTAACAGAGCACTTAATCTTCAAGCAAATCAACATCGATAATACCTTCAAGCAAATTAATGTTCCCCACATTGTCATTGGCTCTGGCAGCTTCAGAATGATTGTTCTCTCCTACTTGACCACTTGCTAACAGGCTGCTTGAACCAGAGCTTTCTATGGATGCACCATAACCTAGTTCACCAGCACACAAGGAGGATAAAATGGTAAATAAGTAGCACGGCAAACAAGTTAACAGGACACTTAATCTTCAATTATTCATGCAGACCAATGCTCATGATACCTTCAAGGAAATCAATGCTCCCACGGTGTTATTGTCTCTGTCAGTTTCAGCAAGATTATTCTCTCCCACTTGATCACTTGTAAAGCTGCTTGAACCAGAGATTTCTATGGATGCACCACCAGGAGTTTCAGGGGCTTCATTTGGATCCCTTCATCTGTGATAACAATATTGTTCTTCCCAGGCCACTGATGTTCGCTCATGAACTGCCAACGTTTCTTTTTCTCAAGGAATATTCTCTGCAGGTTATTTTCATATGTATCCCACACACACATAGACTCTGTGTCCTCTCTGTAGTTTCCAGATGTGCATGTGTACATGTCAGTCTTCAGCGCCGCTGTGTCCACTGACCTTTTCTTCATCTTTGTCCACAACCTTAAGGGGTACACTTCCCCGTCTGTCTCAACTCTGGGTGTGATGGATTCAGAAGTGGCTTCATCATGCGCTGATATTATCAGCTCAGGAATTGGTTTTCTGCTGGCATTCTCTTGGCGCTGTCCTCCTTGCTTTGCATTCCGGTGGCGCAATCGATGTTTCTATATCACATTTGAGGAGAAAATTGTCAAGCAAGGGACAAAGTTAGGTCACAGTATTTAAGGTCAAACTAATACAGCAATTTAAAGTGGCACTTTAGCTAAAGAACACCGTATGGCCAACACTCTCACGGTGCAACTGGTCAGCACAACTCGCCAAAGAAGCGGTTGGTTGAGCCAGCCCGGGTTCGAGTCACGGCACCAACTTCTTAAGATGAAAATCAGGGGGACGTCCCTCCCCTTGGTCAAATCTTTTTTAAAGAACACCGTATGAGATCAGTTCAGCCATAGGTGTCAAGAGCTGAATGGAATTCAAGGAGGTGAATAGTTTAAGGTCCTTGGGGTACCAAGGGAAGGGTAACATAAGGTTAAGACCATCCCCCACCCACACACACACATAAAAAGTTTAAGGCATGTTATCAGCCAGATGAAGCTAGAAACAGGAAGGGCGGGTGCCGATTTGTCAGATTCCACAATAAATTACCAGAACGCATATAGATCCCACAAGGGCAAAACACACACACACACACACACACATGCCAACAAAAATGCTTTGAACTAATGGATACTAAAGACCATGGAAGTGTGACACACACACACACACATGCCAACAAAAATGCTTTGAACTAATGGATACTAAAGACCACGGAAGTGTGAGACAGAAATACGCCGAACAGAAGGGTGGAGAAGACTTTTATTGCCAATAGAAAAGATACAAGCGAGCGAACAAGTTGTCAACTTGTGCTGCTTAATCACAACTATCCTAAACAATGTCTTTCTCTTCAATGTATTGAATGTTCAAGGTAACAAAATTAGTGCTTCCCTTGAAAGCTCCAATATTAGAAAATCAAGCTTATAAGGAAGCTTTAGTGGATGGGGCCTTTGGTACAAATAATCAATTAATCACCCACCTGGAGATGGCTGCCTATACGCTTCGCAGTTAAACCCTTTATATTCATCAGGTGGAGGATCCCCTCAGGTGTAGCATCTGTTAGCCACCCAAAGAAAATAAACAGCACATGGTCATGTTTTAGCCAATAAAATAACAAATAGCTAATTCAGATTTCAAGCCATGTGTAGGTATGAGCTATACTTACACTCGTCCCCCCAAGAGCTTCGACAGCCTCCAAGAACTTTTCATGGAGCTCAATGGTCCATGTGATCCGATTTCGCTTCTTTGGTTCTTCATATCCATTGCTTTCAGGATCGGATAAATCGTTTCTCTCTAGGATAAGCACTTCCTTGGGCTTTTCAGTAGATGATGAAACCATTCAATTTTTTGTACTATTAGGAGTTGGTCCTTGAGGTGCTGCCTTTTTAGACTTGTGTTCCAGTGCTTGGTGCCACAGAATGCTGAAGCTTCTTCTGTCCAGTGGCTTCAGCACATGGAAGCATGCACCCAGGTTCATACATTTGGAAAGTGCCTCTTCATCGTCACAAGAACACATTGCTGTCAACAAGGAGGAATAACCCTTGGACGGTGAGTTTGGGATAGGTGAGAAATTCTTAAAAAAATAGAGCTCCGAATATAAACTCTTACCGGTAAGAGGGACTTGAAGTTCATTCAGTATGTAATAATGGAGCAGATCAGAGTTTGCCGAAGTGCCTGGTACCATATTGTTAAGATTAACCTCAACGAATACCAAATCAAGCTCCGCTTCTTTAGCAGCCCTGCGTTCAACGAAATCCAGGGCCGCTCCTGCTGTTTGGAAGGGGAAAACTATGCACCGATAAAGATAATAAAATTAAAATATTTGGAAAATTCATACCACAGTGTATGTAGCACTGTTCTAGAATTAATGGACACTGCACTTGACAAATAGGCCCACACATAATTTTAATTAGACTCCTAAGCATATGATACATTCAGAAATTGAATTTAAAGCGTCATACTATACAATCAAGCATATGATACACGGCAAAATGGAATATTCAGAGATTGGAATCTAAAGCACCATACCATAAACCCAAACTTATGATATACGATGAAATGTAATACTCAGAAATTGGAATCAAAGTGTCATACTGTACGCCCAAACTTATGATATACGGCAAAATGGAATCCTCAGAAATTGGAATCCAATGCATCCTATTGTACGTCCAAACTTATTATATACAACATAATGGAATATTCAGAAATCATAATCTAAAGCGTCACATAGTACACCCAAACTTACGATACATGACAAAATGGAATATTCAGAGATTGGAACCAAAAGTGTCATATCATATACCTAAATTTATGATATGCAACAAATGGAATATTCTGATAACCGTAGATCGGAATCCAAGCAAGCACTCACAAATAGGAAAAGACACCAAACATCCTTGAAACATAATATGCTACAGAAGCCCCTTGAATATCATATAGTAGGTGTAGATTGATTTTTAGGGCGGAGGATCTGAGTTCCTCTACTTCTTTGTCAAGAGAACGAATCCTTTAAATATTGCCAAAAATAGATCTAGGTCAACATGCTTCTCCCCCATCACCTTCAGGAATCATACAGACTGCAAATATGATACCACAGCCAACATATATAGGAATTCCTTTTTTCAGGGAAAATAATAAGAGTTAGTTCGATATACAGGTTCCTCAGTTTTATAAAGGATTTCTGATTTCTTGAAATGAATACTGTGCCTATTGACTTCCTTTTTCTTCTAGAACACACTTCATTTTTTTTCTAAAAAAATGCAGAAAAGGATAAGGGGTTCCAAAATGGAATGGTTCAAGATCCACATGCACCTTTGAAGTTAAACTTTGCAAGCGTCTCAGAGATGGTCGACAAGGACGCTGGGTCACCAAGCCTTTCCATCATTGTGCCACCATGGGATTTTGAAGGCAGACTTTGAGTATTTGTTAAGGATGTACAGTCTGCTTTCTGGTGTGAGACCTTCGTAGTTGGTCAGAGGTAGGCACTCTTTATATATAAAAAATTTAGAAAAAGACGAGGCTTCAAGATGTGTGTGTCACACGCCTGATTATGGGCTCGCACACCGGGATCAGTGGGCCAAGCGAGGCCCAGAGGAGGGCTATGGCCAGCCTCGGCCGGTTCCACCGCGTCGCAAGGAGGGCGCGCGCCAGGAGGGGCGATCTCGGAGCCCCCTCGGTTTCCTTCACCCAGAAGGAATCCAGAATAATTGGTAGAATTAAGAATAAACAGGAAATTAAATTAGGATCTTGGATTCAGGAATAAGATTAGGTTTGTAAGATAGGAGATTGGTTTGTTTAGGAAGGGAGAGTTCAATCTGTAAGGACTTCTCCCATAGCTTGCTTGGAACACAAGTCTATAGGGACTATAAATATAGGGGAGATGTAATCATTCTAATCTTAGAGCTATAGCTCCTTCCCCTATCTCCCTCTCTCCTCGCCGTCGCCCTCCCCCTTCCTGCGCCGCTGCCCACCTCTGCCCTAGCCCCCACCCCCTACCCCGGGTTGGACTGGGACAGTGTGAAATCACTTTATTTCAATGGTAAGTTGACCTGTATTTGGACTGGTGCACAACAAAAGTTAGTAGAGAGATACAGGAGATATGGTGACTTAAGCAATACATGAGAACCCAAAGTCAAGACTATATTTTTCTATGCAAAAGCTTGTAACCACGTTGCTTTCAGGGTGTCACACTCTTTGAGGTACGAGGAATTAGTTTTAAAGAAAAACCTAGTATGAAACTGGGTAAAACATACTAACAGATACATGCAAACCTCTACTGTTCTATTTCCTCCTCTTTGTTTCGGATTTGTAGCGTCAAATTTGACATGCTAAGTATGGATGCAATTTCAGGAACCACTGAGTATCAAACTATGATGGCAGTAATTGCCACAGCACCTGGTTTTGGAATGTCCATGGGTATCTGTTGACAAAAGAACATGCAGAAAATGAGGGCAAAGGACAACAAAATCGCATTAAATGAAGCCCTGGCGGATTCGGTGCCATTAGTTAGTATCATAAAGGGCATACCCAGTGCAGAGAGCTCCCGCTCTGTGCGGGGTCTGGGGAAGGGTGTCAGTGGCAAGCCTTACCCTCGCCTGTGCAATGCGAGGAGACCGCGACTCGAACCTGGACCTTCCGGTCACAGGCGGTAAGACTCTACCGCTTGCACCAGGCCCGCCCTTAGTTAGTATCATAACATAATAATATAGCAGTCCCCTCGGACACGAATATATGTCATACCATATTTGTGGGCAGTCCAAAATGGCACACCATATTAATTGCAATCTACTTTACCCCCCCCCCCCCCCCCCCCCCACACACACACACACACACACAAAACTGCCCTGTTTACATTTCTATGAAACCATGAGAGAAAGTAAAATGGCAGTCCTTGAGAGAGAAATATTTACTCTATAAAGATATACGCCCGAAACAACACAACCAATCTGCAATTCCCAGTTCCATTTGGATAAGAGTTTCGCGATAACATATATGCTTAAACTAACTCTGGAAAGATTCTGTTCTATTTCGTGCATTTCAGCAAATCTTGCTACAGCTAATATTGTGGAACCAGTCCCCCTATGGTGTAATGCAATCTCCAAGCATGTTTTCTGATTGTATATACCATATCATACTAGGAACAACCTGTATTCATCAATCCTAGCAAATGGCAAGCCTGGATTGCCAAAAGAAGAAGAACCCATGAAAGTACAATATATCACTGCTATATGTACTCAGTATTCCACGACTAATTACCAACCGGCGTACGATCTGGAAACGCACATGGTAGAAAGTACCACAAAATCCGCTAATCTAATACTGCGGCGCCGCGTAATTACAAACTAAGGGGTTTATCCACCTGCAGACGCTCCCTGCTTAGAATTGGAACTAAAAAATCGAGCAGGCCCGCGGCGCACAAACCGACGGACGGACGGGGCGGAGGCACCACCCCCGCCGGAGGCGTGTCCGCGTCCGCATCCGCGGCGGCGCAGGCTGCATGCACGCGCGCTGCGCCGTCTCTTGGCACACCGTCCCCGCCTGTCGACAGGCGGACGGAGAGAGCTTGGGATGGGCCGAAACCCGTTACTGCGTAAGATCGCGCCGTGGGCCATGGGCCGTGGGAATCAAGGAAGAAAGGCCACGGGCGTGGGCCTGGACGGTAGGGCCTAGAGCACCGCCAGATGGGTCAGCGGCGCGCGTCACACGGGACGGTGGATGCGCGTGGGCCCAGCCCCAGCCACAGCCTATAGATAGAACAGTGAAATATGTGAAAGAGTGGTTAGTTATAGCAATTAGGGAACATAGTGAGATTCAGCTTTCACATCAACACGGCACAGGAAAGAATCTCATAGGGTATTATAATACCCACTTTGATTAGAGGTGACCGCACATGTGTAGTAGTGGTAGCTAGGGCCTGTTTGAATTTCCCCTCGAAATTTTAGAGCTCTAAACTTTAGAGCTAAAGTTCTAAACAAGTGGTCTAAAGTTAGCTCTAAATTTTAGCCCACCTCACATTAGAGCTTTAGAGCTCAAAAGTGAGCTAAGGTGCTCTTATTAGAGCTCTAAAGTTTAGAGGAGGGGATCCAAACATCGTAAAGTGAATCATACTAGTATATGTCTCTTGGACAAATATAGTTAACTCCAGGTTAAACTAGTGATGATGAAAAATGAAGCAAGGTGCTATGCACGTGTAGGCCTGTGCCTATCGTTAGTGGAGTGAGGGCAATGCTTCAAGCAAATGTTAAAACTGAGGTGCCACATACATATTGCAATATACATTCAACAAATTTGTTCTAAATAGGCCTCCTTATCATGCCAAGGTGATATACAGATGACTACTGATTGCCATGGATTAGTTTTTGAAAGTAAGTTAGAGAAAGAAATAATTGCAATATTATTTCTTAGAGAAGAGATCCCAGCAATCTATAGCAATTAATTCTGCATTCTTTTCCCATTGATGCAAACCTGCTCCATGTGTACAGTCCTTTGCCCAGGCTGTCCCCTCTCACAGTCACAAAAAAAAGGGCTGTCCCCTCTCACAACTACGATCCAATTCCATCAGTAGAAACGAGAGAGCATGCATTCCGTTGATTGTTGCATAAGAGGTTAAGGGTGTACCTCTTCATTCCAGCTGGTTCGAAGCATCATCACGACCAAAGCAAATATCTGCACTGCCATAGCACATATGATTCCCAACCAAAGGCCCTGGCACATGAAGGAAACACATATCAATATATATCTTGTCATAATTACATAAAAGTAAAACATAGTCCAACCTACCATACCACCAATCTTCAGAATAAATGCAAAAGTAACAGCTGAAGGGAGACCAATAGCATAGTAAGCAAACAGGTTGATAACCGAGCATACTTTCTGCCAGCCACATCCTCGAGCAGCGCCTTAAAAGCAACATGCAGATAATGAACATATGTCATCCAGGAGTAGTTAGACAAAGGATTACTGATATTATGATTATGGAGTGTCACGTTAAAATCACTGAGAAGTCTGATTCAGGAACTACCACTCTTGTACATAACACTTGTGCCGCTCTTCTTTGGTAAAGGAATAAATGATACCTAGAAAAAGCAAAATAACAATAATCCTAATTTGGACTGTATGGCTTACTGGTGAAACCCTCTTACTTGTAGCATGCAATACCAAACAAATTGGATCTTTTCTTTTTCTCTTATGACTTATGAGAGCACTGAGCATGTTGGATATGTGATCATTTTTTACATTAACCTGCTCAGGCGGCATAGCAAAGACAATTAATCTACATGAATTGACGGCATCATAATGAGGCAAGCAAACCAACACCAAGACCAACTGGCCAAGTGGTCAAACAAAATAAAAGCTAAGCAACTTTACAATAATGATATTCTGATTACAGTATCTGTATATGAATTTCCCAACAGGGAGCAGAAGTACGATGTGATACAAATGCTGCATACTAGACAATGCAATTATCCCAAACCTGATAGCGTGCATTGTATTCCATCCATGAAGTCAGAAGTAGCAAGAATTGGCATCATAATCGATACATACTTTACTATCTCTTCTTTATTGCTGTACAAATAACCCCAGAAATCTTGCACTAATACTGTGATGATAGTTACAAAAAGGCCCTCAGCTAGGAAAAAATGATTCCTGAAACATAAACTGATAGGCGTGCTGCATGTGAATTCCCAGCACCTAGTTCATTGGACACTCTAATACTGCAAATAAACAAAGAACCATGGGCCAAAACTAGTTAACCACAAGTTTCTTTTACCACAGAACAAAAAGGAGTGGGCACTACGAATTTATGCTCCTCTGACCTTATTGCGCTGCTGAGGCCACTTGGAATTGTATAGACCATCCACATTGTGTTTAGGCTGCAAGAGTCAAAGTTACATTACATCAAGCACTGAAAGCATCATTACTGAACAACATCGGATCTAAAAGATTGATCAGTTTAATAGAATTTCCGATTACTGAAAGGGAGGAGGTATTTCAAGTTTCATTTGCTTACCTGACTGACAAAATTGAAGTTTCCAGTGTTGGATCTGGAAGAAATCCCGCTAAAGAGAACCACCATCTCAAATGCCCAATACTCCAAGCTGAGCTATCTTGCAAGTCAAATAACCAGTTCCATGCAGAAAGTAGGTAAAGGTACACATTACTTCTTTGCCAGATCATAAATTTAACATCGAAGATTTATTGAAACACATGTTTTTCACATGGTGCCCCACATCAGGCTTACCAGGTCATAAAGGTAGATGGAATTGCTAGCTTTAGATACACTTTGGCATCCTTTAACTTTAGTGCCTCCCTTGACCATCCATGCCAACTTCTTCAGCCAGCTTCAGAGACTTTCACATACACAGCTAGCAATGCCACATTGAACCAGTAAGATACTGAGGTTGCCAGAGCTGCGCCTGCGCCTTTGTGGCCAAGGCCAAAACTTCAAACCAGCAACCAGCATAGCATAACGTGAAGTAGCAAAGTAAGTCCAGAGCAAGCTACCAATATCTGGACAATATTTTGGGTCTGCAGGAATCTGGTAAGGCACTGAAGAAAACCATACACGAAAAGACCAGGAATCAACCACTGAGCATACAGTCCAGCTTCGAATGATATCTCAGGATTTTGACCGAGAGCGACCAGCGAAGCCCAAAACAAAGGCCAGAGGAACACCCGTAAGCATAAGAACAATTATAGCCCTTTACGTGTGTGTCCCCAGCATGTCATATTGTCTTGCTCCGTATGATTGTCCACAAAAGGTATCCAATGCGCTTCCCATACCCAGCTTGACATGGAAAAGAGGAGCACGAATTCCACTTATTAATTAATTTACTGGTAGCACAGTAGGCATCACGCAGTATAGCACTGGCCACTGCGCAATAAGTCAAACTCATACGCCCCTTACTTGTTACTTCTAGTAAGTACAATTATGGAGCATGTGGAAAACTAATTGGAGTAATGCGAAAGTATTTACAGAATCCGTAATACTTTTGGTTACAAATTCCTTAAATAACTAGGTTCTACAGTGTACATGTTCCGATTCACATTTCCCCATGCTCTTCAGACTTGATGCACAGGCAGTAGCATATACCGAGTTGCACAAATGGTTTAGTGAAGCGAGGTTACTACCGCACTTACCAGGACGCTGAAGCCGGTGACGTTGGCGAAGGAGGCCGCGACGGAGGCCCCGGAGAGGGAGAGCTCCCCTGGGTGTCCGGCGAACATGACGGAGACCACCTGCAGGTTGTACTGCAGCAGGCTGCACGCCACCAGCGGCGCCGCGAGCCCCACCTGCCGCCGCACCTCCGCACCCACCGCGGCGCGTGGAGCGGAGCGGGGCAGGAGGAGAGGCGAGGACGCAGCCGCGCTCACCTCCGCCGCCCCGCCGGCGCTAGCGCCGCAATTTCGCGATGGCCTCGCGGGCTCGGAAGTCGGAACCGACAGCTCGGCTGGCCGGCTGGGGCTCTCGATCGTCGATCATTAGCGCTGGCGGGTTGGCTGCTAGAGAAAAATACGGTTCTAATTGAAAATTTATGATCGTTTAGTACTAAGCGAGGAGACAGTAAAAATAGTAAAATATGCCAAACTCTGTTTACAAATTTTTAATTTAAAAAAGTTTTTTTTATCTTCGCTTTAAAAAGAAAAATAGTTTGTTATATCTTGTGTTTTTACTTTTACACAAGAATTGCTCCTTTGCAATCTCATGAAATCTTGCTTTTCCATCGGTCACTCGTCTCCCAACGCTCTTCCTCCCACGCGCCGTGCCCGCGCTAGAGACAAGATAAAGATAAAGAAGGCGTTAGGGTTCCATAACACATTGTCTTGGGCAATCGGGCTCATAGGGTCATCCATGAGAGCATCGCCAATAGCAGCTTCTTGAGCTATTGGTTCATCTAATAAGTTGATCATCCTTGCCGACCTAAGACCATCATCCTATGCATTGTTACCTGCTTGTAGGACCACTGGGGGCAAGGCTTTTGATGATCTTGTGATCTTCCAACAGCGGCTTCTTGAGTCATTGGTTCATTTAATAAGTTGATAAGCCCCACAGGTATCAGAGCATCATCCCATGAAATGTCATCCACTTGCTGGAGGCAGGGCGGTCAAGCGGTGGGGACGGCAGGAGGATGGCTTATGGTCCTAGCACTAGCGAAGGCGGCCATGCCAAGTCAGGGCAGGGGCGTCCATGGTCGGAGCTCGTCGTGGAAGGAGAAGGAGGAAGGGAAAGAAGGTCGCCGTCGCGGGGCGCGTTGTCTTCCTCCGCACTCCTCCTCGTCCTCGCCCCCACCGCACGAGAAGGGGGCGGAGGAAGAAGAGGGACGAAAGGAGGTTGAAGATGACTCCTGCGCTGTAGGATTAGGATCCAACAGCTGCCATCGTCGCCTGATGAAAATGCAAAACTGCAGTCACCTGCAGCGGAGACACACCTGTATAGGAAATTTCAGGGAGAGTAAGGCCTAGTTTAGTTTCCAAAAATTTTCACCCCAAACTATCACATCGAATCTTGCGGCACATGCATTGAGTATTAAATATAGACGAAAAAAACTAATTGCACAGTTTGGTTGAAAATCGTGAGACGAATATTTTAAGACTAATTAGTCCATGATTAGCCATAAGTGCTACAGTAACTAACATGCGCTAATGATGGATTAATCAGGCTTAATAAATTCGTCTCGTAGTTTCCAGGCGAGCTATGTAATTAGTTTTTTTATTAGTATCCGAAAACCCCTTCCGACATCCCCGAAACATCCGATGTGACATCCAAAAATTTTCACTTCGCGAACTAAACACAGCCTAATGTGCCATTCATGCGGTGTAGTTTGTACCTACCAAACTTATACCAACTACTAAGTCAATGCCTCAACGAGGCTTGCATGTTTACTGTGTTATTACTGCTACAAAGAGTTGCAAGCAAAAATATGATATCCGATCTCTCATTATTCCATTTTAATTATGCCTTGCGTATCTGCACATGCGCCATACAAATAATTTGGATTAATTAATGATCTCTTCATATCACAAAGATTTTCAAGGAAGAAATCATATCCGGTGAGGTTCTCCACATTAATTCGAGGCTAGGGTGTAAAATAAGTTACAAATGGTACCACAAAAAAAGTTACAAGCGATGTGAAAATCTATCAGGGTTTTGCGTTCAAAAAAAGGAAGAAAATCGATCAGGATGTGAAAAGGCAGTAACTAGCACTCGATCACATAGGGAGAAGGCATCCAGCGATGTTCCATGGTAATGGCTGTAGCCTGTAGCACACAAACTGCCCATCGAATCATGGAGCTCACGGCACAGACATACCAGTTTTTCTCCAACCTGGGCAGGTTCAACATAACACAGTAATCATATGAAACCAAACAGTAGAGTATATAACGATTAATAACTTCTACACGGTCTTATGTGCTCTCGAGCACAATTGAGTTGCTTATTTCTGGCAATGGGTTCTTATTTCTAACATCCATATTATCTGTTACTATCACTTGTTCAGCCTGATTCAGAGGAGCATGCCATAGTCAACCGCTGGCATTGCAGGACTCCAAGCCCATAACAC
Source organism: Miscanthus floridulus (assembly GCF_019320115.1). Lineage (NCBI taxonomy): Eukaryota > Viridiplantae > Streptophyta > Magnoliopsida > Poales > Poaceae > Miscanthus > Miscanthus floridulus. Next base: position 127,452,577 of record NC_089597.1, read on the forward strand.
ATCGTCTTGGGCAATCGGGCTCACAGGGTCATCCATCAGAGCATCGCCAATAGCGGCTTCTTGAGATATTGGTTCATCTAATAAGTTGACCATCCCCGCCGACCTAAGATCATCATCCCATGCATTGTTACCTGCTTGCAGGACCCCTGGGGCAAGGCTTTGCTGATCTTGTGATCCTCCAATGGCGGCTTCTTCAGTCATTGGTTCATCTAATAAGTTGATAAGCCCCACAGATATCAGAGCATCATCCCATGGAATGTCATCTACATGCTGGAGATCCTCCATGGCAAGGCTTTGCTGCTCTTGCGATCCTTGAGTTACTGGTTCATCTATGTTAATCAGACCAACCGATCTCAGAGCATCATTACATGCGTTGTCGCGGAGATCCTCTAGGCCAAGGCTTTCCAGCTGACTCATCCGAAATGAATCTGCTTCCTCCCGGCCATCAGAAGGGCCTGTCAGGTCCAGATCATTGCTATCTAGGTGCGCCCAAGCAACCGAAAAATCCATTGATGCATTGTACTCCGGGTCCACAATACCTTCAACAACAAGAAAGAATTTTAGTCCCAAGCAAGTTATTGCAGGCTAGGAATGAAACGTCACGAGTCAATAAATAAAAGATAGAAAGGTATTAGAAAGGTATTAGTAAGAAAAGGAGGATAAATAGGTAAATAAGTTCTTTTTAAAGAGAAGCCAGCAGATTAAACTGCAGTTCTATATATTAATAAAGGAGGAGTAGAAAAGGTAAATAAGGTATTAGCACCACCAGCAGTTTCGGGGGCTTCATTTGGATCCCCTGCATCTGTGATAACAATATTGTTCTTCACAGGCCACCGATGTTCGCTCACAAACTGCCAACGTTTCTTTTTCTCAGAGAACACTCTATGCAGGTTATTTTCATACTTATCCCACATACACACAGACTCTGTGTCCTTAGTCTTCAGAGCCACTGTGTCCGCTGACCTTTTCTTCACCTCTGTCCACAGCCTTAAGGGGTACACTTCCTCGTCTGTCTCAACTCTGGGTGTGATGGATTCAGAAGTGCCTTCATCATGCCCCATTGGTTTTCTGCTGGCATTCTCTTGGCGCTGTCCTCCTTGCTTTGTATTCCGGTGGCGCAATCGATGTTTCTATATTACATTTGAGGAGAAAATTGTCAAGCAAGGGACAAAGTTAGGTCACAGTATTAAAGGTCAAACTAATGATCAATTAATCACCCACCTGGAGATGGCTCCCTATATGCTTCGCAGTCAAACCCTTTATATTCATCAGGTGGAGGATCCCGTCAGGTGTAGCATCTGTTAGCCACCCAAAGAAAATAAACAGGACATGGTCATGTTTTAGCTAATAAAATAACAAATAACTAATTTAGATTTCAAGCCATGTGTACGTATGAGCTATACTTACACTCGTTCCCCCCAAGAGCTTCGACAGCCCCCAAGAACTTTTCATGGAGCTCAATGGTCCATGTGATCCGATTCCGCTTCTTTGGCTCTTCATATCCATTGCTTTCAGGATCGGATAAATTATTTCTCTCTAGGATAAGCACTTCCTTGGGCTTTTCAGTAGACGATGAAACCATTCCATTTCTGGTACTATTAAGAGTTGGTCCTTGAGGTGCTGCCTTTTTAAACTTGTGTTCCAGTGCTTGGTGCCACAGAATGCTGAAGCTTCTTCTGTCCAGAGGCTTCAGCACATGGAAGCATGCACCCAGGTTCATACATTTGGAAAGTCCCTCTTCATCGTCACAAGAACACATTGCTGTCAACAAGGAGGAATAACCCTGGAACAGTGAGTTTGGGATAGGTGAGAAATTCTTAAAATAATAGAGCTCTGAATATAAACTCTTACCGGTAAGAGGGACTTTAAGTTCATTCAGCATGTAATAATGGAGCAGATCAGAGTTTGCGGAAGTGCCTGGTGCCATATTGTTAAGATTAACATCCACCAATACCAAATCAAGCTCCGCTTCGTTAGCAGCCCCGCCTTCAACGAAATCCAGGGCCGCTTCTGCTGTTTGGAAGGGGAAAACTATGCAACGATAAAGGTAATAAGATTAAAAATTTGGAAAATTCATACCACAGTGTATTTAGCACTGTTCTACAATTAATGGACCCTGCACTTGACAAATAGGCCCAACAAATAATTTTTAATTAGACTCCTAAGCAAAACTTCTCTCAGTGTAGATTGATTTCAGCGAGGCAGAAGGAACCAATAAACAACTATAAACAAACAGGAGCTCCTCTCAGTGTTCCAAATGATGGATCTATTCCAGCATGTTTTTTTAATGTTCTTTGTTGGGAGCCTATCCAAATTAGTAAAGCTAGTAAAAGTCCAACTAAAAAATGTATTCACACCTCCACATTTGAGTCCACATAATCCTCTACCGTACACCCAATCTTAAGCTACACGACAAAATGAAATATTCCAAAATTGGAATATAAAGCGTCATACCATACACCAAAACATATGATACGTGACAAAATGATACATTCAGTAATTGAATTTAAAGCGTTATACTATACAATCAAGCATATGATACACGACAAAATGGAATATTCTGAGATTGGAATCTAAAGCACCATACCATAAACCCAAACTTATGATATACGACAAAATGGAATACTCAGAAATTGTAATCCAAAGCGTCATACTGTACGCCCAAACTTATGATATACGACAAAATGGAATCCTCTGAAATTGGAATCCAATGCATCCTACTGTACGTCCGAACTTACTATATACGACAGAATGGAATATTCAGAAATCAGAATCTAAAGCGTCACGTAGTACACCCAAACTTGCGATACACAACAAAATGGAATATTCAGAGATTGGAACCTAAAGCATCATATCATATACCTAAATTTATGATATGCAACAAATGGAATATTCTGATAACCGTAGATTGGAATCCAAGCAAGCACTCACAAATAGGAAAAGACACCAAACATCCTTGAAACATAATATGCTACAGAAGCCCCTTGAATAACATATAGTAGGTGTAGATTGATTTTTAGGGCGGAGGATCTGAGTTCCTCTACTTCTTTGTCAAGAGAAGGAATCCTTTCAATATTGCCAAAAAAAGATCTAGGTCAACATGTTTCTCCCCCATCACCTTCAGGAATCATACAGACTACAAATATGATACCACAGCTAACATATATAGGAATTCTTTTTTCAGGGAAAATAATAAGAGTTAGTTCGATATACAGGTTCCTCAGTTTTATAAAAGATTTCAGATTTCTGGAAATGAATACTGTGCCTATTGACTTCCCTTTTCCCTCTAGAACACACTTCATTTTTTTAGAACAAAAATGCAGAAAAGGAAAAGGGGTTCCAAAATGGAATGCTTCAAGAATCAAGATCCACATGCACCTTTGAAGTTAAACTTTGCGAGCGTCTCAGAGATGGTCGACAAGGATGCTGGGTCACTATCCAGAACCAGCGCTGAAAGCCTTTCCATCATTCTGTCACCAAAGGGATTTTGAAGGCAACTTTGAGCTTTCTGGTGTGAGAGTGATACCTTCGTAGTGGGTCAGGGGTAGGCAGTCTTTATATAATAATAAAATTAAAAAAAGACGAAGCTTCAAAATCTGTGAAATTGCTTTATTTCAATGGTAAGTTGACCTGTATTTGGACTGGTGCACAACAAAAGTTAGTACATAGATACAAGAGATATGGTGACTTAAGCAATACATGAGAACCCAAAGTCAAGACTATATTTTTCTATGCAAAAGCCTGTAACCATGTTGCTTTCAGGGCGTCACACTCTTTGAGGTAATGAGGTATTAGTTTTCAAGAAAAACCTAGTATGAAACTGGGTAAAACATACTAACAGATACATGCAAACCTCTACTATTTTATTTCTTCCTCTTTGTTTCCAATTTGTAGCATCAAATTTGACATGGTAAATATGGATGCAATTTCAGGAACCACTGAGTATCAAACTGTGATGGCAGTAATTGCCACAGCACCTGGTTTTGGAATGTCCTTGGGCATCTGTTGACAAATGGACATGCAGAAAATGAAGGCAAAGGACAATAAAATCACATTAAATGAAGCCTCGGCGGATACGGTGGCATTAGTTAGTATAATAATAATAATACAGTAGTCCCCTGGGACACAAATATATGGCATACCATATCTGTGGGCAGTCCAAAATGGCACACCATATTAATTTCAATCTTCTTTTTCCTCCCAAACCGCCCTGTTTACATCTCTACGAAACCATGAGAGAAAGTAAAATGCCAGTCGTTGAGAGAGAAATATTTACTAGTCCTAGAAAGATATACGCCCAAAACACCACAACCAATCTGCAATTCCCAGTTCCATTCGGATAAGAGTTCCTCGATGACATTATATAAAAACTAACTCTGAAAAGACTGTTCTATTCCGTGCATTTCAGCAAATCTTGCCACAGTAATATTTTGCAGCCGGTCCCCTATGGTGTACCGATGCAATATCCAAGCCTGTTCTCTGATTGCATATATCATACCATAACATACTAGGACGAAACCTGCATTCATCAATCCTAGTAACAGGCAAGCCTGGGGCGCCAAAACAAGAAGAAGAAACCATGAAAGTAAAATATCTCAATGCTATATGTACTAAGTATTCCACGACTAATTACCGACCGGCGTACGAAACTGGAAACGCACACGGTAGAAAGTACCACAAAAACCGCTATGCTAATATGCGGCGCCGCTTAATTACAAACTAAGGGTTTGTCCACCGCAGACACTCGCTGGTTGGAATGGAACTCAAACAAAAAACGAGCAGGCCGGCAGCGCACAAACCGACAGACGGACGGCGGCGGCCCCGCTGACGCGACCCTGAGACCGCGAGGCCTGCCTGCGGCCGGGCCGGAGGCACCGCGGGAGGCCTGTCCGCATCCACGGCGGCGCGGGCTGCGCCGTCTCTCGCCACGGCGCCCCCGCCATCCGTCGACAGGCGCGAACGGAGAGCTCGGGATGGGCCAAGACCCGGTGGATCGCGCTGTGGGCCGTGGGAAGGAAGCAAAGGAAGGCCAGGGGAGTGGGCTTAGGAGGTGGGGCCCAGAGTACCGCCAGATGTCGGCATGGTGGTGGTGTTTTTTTCTTTCTTTTTCGAGACATGCACGGTGGTGGGTCGGGCGGCGCGCGTCACGACGCGGGGAACGGGGCGGTGGACGGCGCGTGGACCTAGCCCCAGCCACAGGCCTCGTCGGGTGACCAGCCGCGTGGCGGTGTGGTCGATCGGGCCTGCGTCGCCACACCATGACGCCACTCAGCCCGCCAGGAGAAGGAGAGGAGAGGGAGTGCGGCGGTGGACGTTACGCGGCTGCTGCTGATGGATGAGGGCTGCATTACGGCTTCGTTTAGTTCGTGAAATTCAGAAATTTAGCTACTACAGCACTTTTATTTTTATTTAGCAATTAGTATTTAATTATGAACTAATTAGATTCAAAACGTTCGTCTCGCGATTTTCAATCAAACTGTGTAATTAGTTTTTTTTCGTATACATTTAATGCTCACTGCACTATCGCAAAATTCGATAAAATAGTTACTGTAGCACTTTTTAGAAAAATTTATGTCACGCCACGCAAAAGCACCCATGGATTCATTCGGCTGGCCCGCGCCGCACAGCACACGCTCCACATTGCGTTAGTGCCTTCGCCACCGGACAATACTCTCAGCCTGTTCGCTCATGGGCGGATACAGAGGGTATTCCCCGTATTTCCAGGAATACCCAACTATTTTAGCACACTTCTATGTATATATGTGTATATACTTGTATATGTATATGTATATGTATATGTATATGTATAATGCCATATTTTGTAGTATTTTCACTCATTGAAGCCCAAAACAGTAAAAAACAGCCTCTCAAATTGGCTCATATTTTGTAGTATTTTCACTCATTGCAGTTAAAAACAAATGATTTTTTTTATTGACGTGGAAGTAGGAATACCCAAGTTTGGAATCCTGGCTCCGCCACTGTGTTCGCTTGTTGTCAGCCCAAACCAGCCAGCCAACAGTGTTTTTCTCTCACAATAAATCAGCATTAGCCGATCCAAACCAGCCTAGAAACCAACCAGCGAACATGCCGTCTATCTGCTCTAGAATAAAAAAATCAATTCGTAGAATCATCTTAAGTTAAACTATTTTATATTTAACCAATATCAAAGTAAAATGATAGCGACATCCATAGCATTAAATTAATATATTATAAAAATGTATACTCTATCTGTTCTAGAATAAACAAATCAAGTCAAACTATTTTATATTTATTTAACCAATTTAAAAGTAAAATAATAGTGGTATCCATAACATTAAATTAATATATTAAAAACATATACTCTATCTGTTCTAGAATAAATCAATCAATTCGTAGAATCGTCTTAAGTCTAACTATTTTATATTTAACGAATTTAAAAGTAAAATGATAGCGACATCCATAACATTAAATTAATACATTATAGAAATATATTTTATAATATCTCTAATGATTAGTGCTAATTTAATGTAATAAATATTAGAGATCTTTTCTATAAATTTAATCAAGCTTGATATATAATCTGATTTAACACCATTCTAAAAGTTAATTTAATTCAAATGCAAAGTGTACCAGGGATCAGTGCCTCAGTGAGCACCTACTAAGAAATTATACATACCATCTCTGGTTAGATAAGATTTTGGGGTTGCATAAGGTTCGTTCTTATTTCTAAGTTACACGGTACAAATGCAAACATAAGTGCCCACAAACACCTATGCATGCCTACCTTACCTCGATTGTGCACATGCAAAAACCTTATTCTTGTAATCAGCTTTGAGAGACTAAGCGAGCAGGTTGGGATCACCACACGCGTCTCGATACTAATAGACACCTCGTCTACCATTAACATAGTTATTTTGTTAAATCATAGAATAAATTTAAGAAAATGTAAGTACGCCGCCGTGGTACCGATGCCGAGTCGAAAACCTAGGTAGCTAAGATCTACAAACGGCTATCTAATCAGTTGAGCTATGCCCAACAATTCACATACGTGGTTTTATTTTCGTTGGCTGTGATGTGATTTATTTTAGTCACCCGAGGGAGTGGTTGGATTTGAGGACACCAGTCTTTTTAGTTTGAGTTTGATGAAAGGTCTCAGTAGTCACGTTACCAATTTTTCACGAAGTTGAGTCGTTGGTCAGCTAATATTAGTTTGTTATTCTTATTATACTATACTCTTTGAAACATATGTTTGTTTTTTTTCTCTCTTTTTAGATTATTTCTCAATTCATTCAGAAACAGTATAAGCATACATGCCTCGTGATTCTTGATGCACATGTTGGTGAATGTTGATGATGACCTTATTGTTAAACTATAGGAGCTACCTAGCTATCACGTAGAGTCCATACTCTTCGTAGTAGGCCATACTTGACCTTTGACGTACTGCAAAAGTGCAACCACGAAACATGTCACGTAAGGCAAAAGCACTGATGCATCAATTCATCTGGCCCTATACCGCATAGCACTTAGCACGTCGTTCCACAAATGTATTTAAATTTAATTTACATTTGCTACCGTCAGGAAAAAGAACGTACCCACAGAGTCAGCTAATAACCTTTACATAATCCTTTTAAAAGAAACCTTACATAGCAGTAAAATATACTAGTATCTCTGAAAGGTTGACGTTTCAGACAGTAATTTTGATTTGCATACGGCTCAAAAAAAAAATTGGAAGGGACGTCGCTTTTTGCTGATATGGCCTTTTTTTCTCCCTAAAGAACTGTTCTAATCTATTTAACCTTACACTGTACTCCCTCTATCCCAAAATAGAAGTCATTTTCGTTTTCCGAGAAGTCAATTTTTTTTAACTTTAACCAATTATATATAAAAGAATATTAATATTTATAATACATAATTAGTATCATTTAGATGGATCGTTGAATATACTTTCATAATAAACTTATTTGGAGATATAAATGTTGCATACATTTTCTACAATCTAGTCAAAGTTGAGAAAGTTTGACTTACACGTATCTCATAACATCCTTCTTTTTGGGACGGAGGGAGTATGAAAGGTGCAGAGAAATCACAAATAGCGAAGCACAACAATACTGTGTTTATCCATTGTTCACTCGTGCCTTTAGCAACTCCAACCAAGCTCTCAAATTTTACACCCCATATTCCTTTAGATAGAAATCGTTCATCAATATTTCATCTCCTATTTTTCACCGCATTCCTATCGATCTTCTAAATTTTCACATTGTATTGTTATGGGTCATTGGTCCCGCTTGTCAGCTTTATGGAAAGAGAAAAATGAGGAACAAGAGGAAGAATGAGGGGCTCCTACATTTGAGGGTTCATGAGAGGGCCTCATCCATCAGGAGGCAGAAATAGGGGCAAGGGCCTGTTCGGCTGGTATTAAAGTTAGCTGATAAGTTGGCTAAAGCTGTTTTGTTATGAGAGAAAAATACTGTAGATTCTAGCTGATAAGCCGGCTGATAAGTTCAAGCGAACATGCCTCATGGAGAGCTTTTTCATGTGTTTGATCTCCTAAAGTGGGATGAGAACTCGAGTAGGAGTTTGGTTCGAGTTGCTCTAAGATTTAGGAACTGTTTGATGCAACTTCTTGTGGCTTTGGCTCTGCCATCATATATATAGAACGTCGTAGCGATGCTGTAGCAAGAAGCCAGTGGAGCTACAAATCATGTCTCCGCCGGCATCTCATCTTCCGAGTTCATTTTTCGTCTCAGGAAATAAAACGATTCCTTGATACATTAGCTCTACAGTGAATAGAAGGAGGAGCCGAAGTCTTCAAGTGCAAAAAAAAGTCATACCAAACAACGCCTTACAGAGAGCCTCTTTGGCAGGGCTCCTGCAGGGGCTTCACCTCCAGCTCCTGCCGGAGCTGTGCCAAACGTCTGTTTTGTAAAGGGCTCCGCATGAGAAGTCGGTCAAGAGCCGGAGTTATTTTTTGCCTACGCAGGAGAAGCCTAAAAAACGAGCTTCGCGTGGCTCCTTGCTGTGGGTTCACGTCGTCTAGTACGAAGGAGCCGTTTTGCCAAACGTTTTCTAGAATGGTTTCAGCTCCTCCAGATGAGCTACTCCTTCAGAGGAGTCAAAGCCAGAGCCATTTTCAGATAAGCAAAAGGCCCAAAGTGGTTTCACCGGCTCCTCATATCCCGTATTTTTGCTAGATCCAAAGCCGCTACAGTGGAACAACACAACGAGGCAACAGTGTTTCTCCCTACACCGAATACGGAGTACGGAGTACATGCTTGATGTGCAACCATGAAACAGTCATGGACGCCGCACAAGCCTAATCATGCTGCCAGCCTGCCTGCCTTGTCTGATCAGTATTAGTGCTAATAATAACTCGCCGTTTTGATCCCGGCCGTCGCCCGGCCTTTGACTGCCATGTCAGATCCATCACCCATCTGGAACCAGATAGTATGCACACAGTCATGCGCTGCTAATCACGGTGGCCGTTGACCGGGCCGGGTGATTAGCACAGCAGCAGCTTCGTCTCTCGCTGTCACGCACGCATGCTCCCAAAGCCGAGATGACCCCCGCGCGGTCATGGTGCTCCGGTACGGTTTCTACGTTCGTTGCCCATTTCTACGACAGGCACCCTTCACTTCTTCAGAGCAGGCGACTGAATCCACCGCCCGCTAGCCTACCTACTCCTGCCTCTACTTTTGGCCGCTTACCCAGAAGCTATTTTGTTCGGTTTCTTTTTTTAGCCAAAACAATATTTTTCTTTCACAATAATTTAGTCAGAACAGTGTTTTTAGTCAGTTTCAGCTAAAATTCAGCAAGCCGAACGGAGCCTTTGCATGCAACGCAATTTTTTTTTTTGGAATGGTTCATGCAATTCAGTTTTCAGGAACTGACAGTTCAGGTCAAAGACCTCGACTGCGCAAGTGGTTGAGAGCGAGTGTTTTCTACACGTGCTCCACTCTGTGTCATTCATCCATGCAAGTTGACAGATCCCATGACGACGCGGTTGCCGGTTGTAGGCAGCACCGCAGCAGGTGCAGGACCCAGCGTGAGCACATGCACAACTGGTGTGGAGTACGCGATGCTAGCTTGCCTCTTGCGAGCAATGCGTGCCCAGCACATGTACGGATGTACCTGCGGAAGATCTGGTCCAGCATCGGGCTAGCAGCCGAGTGGTGCAGGTGTATTGCCACTGCTAGGATTTTTTTTCTTTTTCTAGCAGCTAGTAATTCGGTAATGGCAATTCGGCACAGCCTTTTCCAGCTCCAGATTTGCACTCCACTGTTTGCTGCGTGTGCTCCTCCTCCTCCATCAGTCTGAACGCTCATTCAGCGCATTATCAGGAGACGATAGAGAAAAGGGCAGGAAAAGGAGAGAAAAAGAAATCGTCCATCCAATCCTAACTGGTATAATAAGATCCCGTTCCTTCCCATCACGTCCATCGTTTTCCGCTCTCCATTCGACCATTCCGTTCTGCATCCGTCAATCCACTCCCCGGTCCCCACGGCGCCGACGACTCGGGCTCCCGGCTCGGGGATCCCCTCCTTGGGCTTGGACGGGAACAGCACGTCGGTCGGGGAAGGGAAGCAAGCGTCCGCGAGTAGGAACAGTAACTGACGGCAGCAAGAGAGTAGAGGAGGGACGGGACACGGGAGGAGGAGAGGAGCAGCTTACTTGGAGCCGGTGGACTGGGGGTGGTATATAGCTAGGCGAGCGGGTGGGCGGGCGGGCAGCCAATGCCGTCGGGCGCGCAGGGCTAGGAGCATGGGTGGAGGGGGCGCGATCGTCCACGGCTTCCGCCGCTGGTTCCACCGCCGGAACGGCTCCACCTCCGGCTCCAACCAGTCGTCCGCCGCCGGCGAGGGGGACGACGGCTCGTCCGATCTCGAGGTCATCGAGGACCCGGATCTCGTCAGCCTCCGCGCCATCCGCGTGCCCAAGCGCAAGATGCCGCTGCCCGTCGAGAGCCACAGGAAGGTGAGCGACTGAGTGGACCCGCTTCCGTTGCCTTGCCTTGCTTGCTTCCGTGGGTGGGGCTGGGTGGAGGGCGGGCAGACGTCTCTTGCCTTCTTCCTCGTGCTCCTTGATCCGTGGACACGGGGAATTTCTTGCCAAGATCGGATTTTTTTTTTTTGGGATTTGGTTGCTTCCGTGCTGTGCAATTTCTTGCCGTGTAGGAGTGAGCGCCTCGTTTCCTTCCGCTTATTATGCATTGGGGAGCTGTAAGGATAATGCTTTTGTATTTTCGATCTGATCCGTGCTTATCATTTTGATCGGGGCTGCTTTTATTCCGATTTCTCAACTTATATGAAATGTTCAATTCAAGCACTTGCGTGAATTCGTTTGGTCCCTATATATATGCTCCTATACTGTAGTAGTAGTACGGTGCTCTCGTCTTGCGTCGTCAACCTTCAGTTAGCTATATATATCTCGGCAATTGCTGGCATCATCCCGCGTTATACTGATCCTGAGGAACTCTTTTCCAAGTTGTCCACTTGTGTTTTTGATGATCTGACCAGCCGACCAGGGCACCGGGCTTCTAATAAGGTAGACTTGATCTGCACCTCTAGCTCCAGTTTCCCTTTGCCTGTTGCTGTTAAGGGACTCGACTAGCTCAATGAGAAAAGGTCTTGCCCTTGCGTGCGTTCCTACTGAATTTACCTGACCGAGTCTTTAGTGAAAAGGTCAATTTTTAGTAGGTTGGTCATGGCCCAGGTAAAAGATCCTAGCTTTATAAACCTGTGGATGCATGTTATGCGGCCATGTCATTTGCTTTGCTGATGAATAGTGTCGACGATACGCTACTGTTCAGTTAACCATAGGTTGTTTCAGTACAGGTATTTTGTAACCAGTCATTACTTGGATGCCTAATATTCTGTATATCTCTGGCTAACTTCAATCTGTACTTGAATCGTGATCTTACAGAACTCAGTGGAAATGGAGTTCTTCACCGAGTACGGAGAGGCAAGCCAGTACCAGATCCAAGAAGTCATTGGCAAAGGAAGCTATGGAGTAGTTGCTGCAGCCGTAGATACCCGCACCGGTGAGCGGGTTGCTATCAAGAAGATCAATGATGTGTTTGAGCACGTCTCGGATGCCACACGCATACTGCGGGAGATCAAGCTCCTTCGGTTGCTTCGTCACCCAGACATAGTTGAGATTAAGCACATCATGCTCCCTCCTTCTCGGAGGGAGTTCCAGGATATCTATGTTGTTTTTGAGCTTATGGAGTCAGATCTCCATCAAGTGATCAAGGCGAATGATGACCTCACCCCTGAACATCACCAGTTTTTCCTGTACCAACTTCTTCGTGCTCTCAAGTACATACATGCTGGTAAGTATATTAGTTAGTACCAACCACACTGTACCTATCCCATCTACCAACACAGTTTTTATATTTGTCACACTGTCGTGGGCTAATCCGCTCACGGTTATCCAGTTTATTGTTTTTTTTAGGAAAATTATCCAGGTTATTGTTATGATAATGTGCTCTTTATGGTCTATATTGGTGCAGCTAATGTATTTCATCGCGACCTAAAGCCCAAGAATATACTGGCTAACTCGGACTGCAAACTGAAAATATGTGACTTTGGACTTGCCCGTGCATCATTTAATGATGCCCCTTCAGCTATATTTTGGACAGTAAGAGTCTTGACGTTTTATGGAAGCATTCATGTTCCACTTTCCTATTTTTAATGTGCTTCTGCTTTTCTATTTGAAGGATTATGTGGCAACAAGGTGGTACCGGGCACCTGAACTATGTGGTTCCTTTTTCTCCAAAGTAATGTCTTGAGCTCTTGAATGCAATCGAAATTAATATTGTTAGACCACTATGTATGCATGTGCATCTTGAAGTTTCTAATGCATGAAGTGGTCAATTGTGTAGTGCATCATATTTCCCTTTTAGTGAATATTCTTGTAGTATACTCCTGCAATTATGTATTCTTTATATTCTTGTAGTAAACTGTGCTGAAAACTGAGGTGTAAAGTTTGTTTAGACAGGATTATGTTGCAAAAATCCTTATGTTACAGCTATCCGAATTCTGACACGTTTTAATTTATATGCAGTACACTCCTGCAATTGATATTTGGAGCATTGGGTGCATATTTGCTGAACTTCTCACTGGAAGGCCATTATTTCCTGGGAAGAATGTTGTACACCAATTAGATCTTATAACAGATCTTCTTGGAACTCCATCATCTGAGACCTTATCTCGGGTACTACATCTCAATTCTTTCTGTTTCATTTTTGCCCAAACCTCCTATTATATCATTATAGTAGCTAATGTGTTGTCTAACAAGACTAAGGGCTTGTTTGGATACAAGAGCTAATTACTAGCTTGCTAAAAATTAGCTCTAGTGCATCCAAACAAAAGAGCTAATAGATGGGCTAATTTTTTAGCCAAGTCTTCAACTAGTTGTTAGCCAACTAGCTATCCAACCATAGCTAATTTGAGCTAATTTTTAGCCCCAACTAGTAACTAGCCATGTGTATCCAAACAGACCCTAAACAAAGGATCTATGCGAATATAATATTAAAGCACCATTTTATCAACAAAGTCCATTGCAAGCCACTGAAATATTTCCTTCAGGCTCCATTTCTTTGTTTATTTTGTGATGTCTGCTCCTTCTAGAGATTTCACATGCGGAGAAAACATCCATAATGTTGTCTACGATCTTTGCAGATTCGAAATGAGAAGGCCAGGAGATACTTGAGCTGCATGCGGAAAAAATATCCCGTGCCCTTTACTCATAAATTTCGAAATGCTGATCCTTTGGCTCTTCGTCTTCTAGAGCGTTTACTTGCATTTGATCCTAAAGATCGGTCGACTGCAGAAGAGGTAAACTCAATCAGATCACGCTTTCTTTTCCTTCATTAGATTTGCTTTAACAGTTTCCATAAAAAGATGTCATATGTATATTTTGATTTTTGATACAATATATTATTTTATCTTATTTCAGGCTCTAGCTGATCCATACTTTGCATCCCTTGCTAATGTGGAACGTGAGCCATCAAGACACCCTATTTCTAAACTTGAATTTCAATTTGAAAGAAGGAAGCTGGCCAAAGATGATGTTAGAGAATTGATCTATCGAGAGGTAGGGAGCAATAGCTTTTAATATATTTTCCTGTTTGTGTAAACAAGTATAGTCACCGTGCTTGAGAATTTTTTTTTATATATAATATGCAAGCAGATTTTGGAGTATCATCCACAGATGCTGGAGGAGTACATGAAAGGTGGAGAACAGATTAGCTTCCTCTATCCAAGGTGCAGTACTACATTAGTTTTTCCTTCTAAGGTTGTACTACCATACAATAGGAATAGTTCAACATCAAACAAAGTTCACTATATACTTTGTGTTTTACTTGCATCCTAGATCCTACTCATTCTTTGTCAAGTTGCTTGTCTTTCAGTATGATCGTTCACTCAAATCTTACCTACTTTACACTTCCTCACTTTTTGCCAGGAACCTATTTTCCCACACACACACACAAAAAAAGTACAAGGATTGTTTATAGGAAACAATAATCATCCATTTTATAACATTATAAGGGTGAAATGCTGTTTTTATATCTATTGCAAGGAGTTGCTGGATTTGATAAAGCATGTATCTAGCATTATTCTTTTATCTAATAGGATTGGTATGGTTGTTAATACTACTATCTTGTTGCAGTGGAGTTGATCGGTTCAAACGGCAGTTTGCACATCTTGAGGAGCATTATAGCAAAGGAGAAAGAGGTTCTCCACTGCAAAGAAAGCATGCTTCTTTACCAAGGTACATGATTCAGGAGAAAGAGGTTCTCCACTGCACTTCTCAGTCGTGCTAAATCCTGCATGTCTTTGTGTATGACAGGGAAAGAGTGGTTGTATCGAAGGATGGTAATACTGAGCAACATATTAATGATCAGGAGATAAGTGCAGATTCTGTAGCCCGCACTACTGTGAGCCCTCCAAGGTCAGAAGAGGCTGGCATGAATGATGTGAAATCCACAAGCTTAAGCTCTCGGAGCTACCTGAAGAGTGCAAGCATAAGTGCTTCCAAGTGTGTCGTTGTCACAAATAAACACCCAGAGGTAATGCTGAACTGCCTGA
Source organism: Miscanthus floridulus (assembly GCF_019320115.1). NCBI lineage: Eukaryota > Viridiplantae > Streptophyta > Magnoliopsida > Poales > Poaceae > Miscanthus > Miscanthus floridulus. Next base: position 127,467,645 of record NC_089597.1, read on the forward strand.
ATTCAACTGGTGGCAAGTAGGCAGGGTGGCAAACTTGTGCACTATCAATGTCTTTTTTTTTTAATGGCATGCACACTGTCAATATCAAGAAAGGATGTGCAAAAGGACATCTTTGATTGATTTGTTGCATGCAAGCTGTACCTTTTACTTTGTTAGCTTTAGAGATTAGGTAGTGCTTCCGCCACTCATGTTTGGTTTCTCTGTTAGGATGATGAAATCCCTGAGGAAATGGAAGACGCCGTCGATGGATTGTCTGAACAGGTCTCCAGGATGCACTCCTAGGCAGGACTGTCCAGGCAACAGCAATTTTGGCATAAGGTTTCTACCTGGTACACTGTACGCCGATGATATAGAGGACAGCCTGGGAAAACGAAACACTCTATGGTACACTGCATTGCAAGTTTGAATTTTGTGTACACCCACAGCTAGTTCGACTTTACTTGGGTAGAAGAGGAATATGCCACCGTCTGATGGTCCTTCCTTCATCATCTGTATTTCCACCGTGTCATGCCAGCATGGCGTGGCGTCTCTAGAAGCCCTGCATGGATTCATGAAGAATTCCTGAGATGTAGCACTAGTTAGTCCATGGAGGAAACAGAATGAACAATGAAGTATGGTCAGCCTGTCGACCATGGGATGCTTTCTTGCAATGGAGTCTGGACCTATGTTTGAGTTTTATTACAACGGCTTCTGCCGTACGAAGTGTCAGCAGTGTATCATCCCCTTTTTCCATTTTGAGGGGATATCACTACAGTGCACATTTTGCCTGTCAAGAAAAATATGAGTAATTTCTCCAGTCATAGGTCATAAGGAATCCGTACATGTACATCCATATTTGTCTTCTTAGTTAAAAAATTACAAATACTAGTCAGTCGTGGTTTGTCCTGAATAACCAACCTTCGGGTTCTGAACTTCCTTGGGTAACACCTTATACACTTCCAGGCGAAGGTAACGATTAACTATCGGAAGTCGAAACAATGACCCCTTGATGCATTTATACACAGGCATATTTTTATGAAATGAACTGCGAATAGCCCTCTCGTTACTCAGTTCGACACGTATTAATCGTACCACGTGAGCTCCGGAACCTTTGGCTAGTCATCTGTATTATCTCGAGGAACATATGTTCAAATTTTTTTTTTGGAATCCCACACATTTTGAATGATCGGTAAACATTCCTTTTGCACACAAAGGAAAACAGAGGTTTAAAAGATTTTTTTTTTTGGAATCCCACAAAAATCTCTCTCCTCTTCTCTTCGCTTCTCTACTCTCTCTCTCCCTACAACAAAAACATACGGAGTGATATTTTGTAAAAAAAAAAACATCCGGAGTGATATCGTGTACCCGACTCCATTCGATTCACCCCGCGGCCAATGTTTCCCTGATGCTACCCATGGTTCACTTTCTTGCAGTACTGTAATCTGTAGGTTTAATCTGAACATTTTAACAGAGTATTACCACGGTCAGATCATTTTTTTTAGAAATCAATGCACGCCACCGCCTCCACGACTGCCACGCTAATCACAAGCTTCTCCCTTTCTTCTCCAATGGACGCCCCCGTCGCCAGCACCACCCAACTGCCCTCCACTTTAGCCTCCACCACCGCCCGGCGGGTGGCGCCCCTGCAGCCCCACCCTCCGCCTTCGTCTCGACCACCACCGCCACCGGTCCGGCGTCCTCTCCAAAAGCTTCCTTCTAAGCCTAGACAGCATGGTAAATCTCCAAAACCCCAAACCCTAACGGTGCAGCCTTCTTCTCTGGCGGCGGCGATAGCAGGTGAGTTCGTCTGCATTTTTTTTTTTTTTGCTTCTAGTGTGTGCACACCGAAGCATGTCCGCACGTGTGTGCGGAAACAAGCATTTGGGTAGATAGAAAGATGACCGAATAATTTAATAAACCTGCAATAACATGGATATTATATACTTGCAATCAAAGGTGTTAGTGCATAGATGTCATAAGCTATATTATTTTGGACGACGGTTTTTGAAAGCAGTGAGTGAGTAAACAAGGGTCACAAGGTGTTTAAAACCTGTAGACAAGTGAACGATCGCAGGATCCATTTCATGACCTGAGTAGCTAATCAGGGAGCGACACAATTTTCATGACCCTTTTCTCAGAAGAAAGAATATTCCCGATCGCAGGATCCATTTCGCGTCAGATTGCATTCCCCTAATGTACATAATCTTACAGTTCCATCTGGTTACTATCGCAATCAAACTAGCGGCTTCAGAAAGGGCTTACTTTCCCAGCAAGCTTCAGCATGAACTCAGGAACAAGACGCCTTGCAACAGGCACGACGAGGTGCTGGGCAGACACGTCTGGATCTTCACTGTGTATCACACCGGCGATCTCTTCGAGCATTTTATCTCTGCCACCCCGAAGAGGATCCTGTGCATAACATTAATTAATTACTGAAAAACAATTTTATGTTTGATGAATTGATATATCACTTGGGACAAGAAAAAGGAGGGTCTTCCACAAGACTGAGCTTTGTTCAAAATTATTATTGAGTCAGAAAATAAAGAAAACCCAAATAGCACTTTTGGTACAATGACTACCTGAAGGAACAAATCAGTATGTGTCTTCCCTTCGTACAGAAATAAATCTGCTTTTGCACCTTGCTGTTGTAAAGCATCAATGAACGCTTGGCTGCATTTTTGGATTAGTCATCAAATAAGTATAGTGTTTCTACAACCTTGTGAAGAAGGTTTACATATTAAAGTAATTCCAAACAATAAACTGAAAAGCACATTAAAGTGGGCCAAACATAAGAAATAAGAGGTAACCAATAAATTGTCCTCTGTATCTACTGCTTGAGCACACAGATATTGTCTTTTTTATTTTCTTTAATATCCTAACAGTACCGGGAATCATATAAAACAGCAAGAATATGGATTTACCATGCACCCTATGTTAAATATAAAATTTGTGACACACCTTTCAACTGAAGGTATTGAATAATCACTTGTCCCATGGAAAAGGATGATACGAGGCAATAAAGAAACTGCAGACCTAGCAGATGATTGCATAATCATCACTTGTGGAGAGAATTTCTGGAGTGATTCTTCACCTTCCATAATACTGGAAAAATATGATCAAAATAAAGTCACAATACACTCACAGGATCACAATTTTATATAGAAGACATGAACAAATACTAGCAGTGAACCTGAGAAAGATGGACCGGTAAAGGCCACGTCTATGGAAATGATCAACCAAATTAAGGAGGTTGTACCTGTAGAGATCATACACAAAAGTTCAAGCCCGTTCCAATTGATCCATTTCCCCCACAAATAAATGCTTAAGTACAGTGCTACTCCCTCCATCCCTTTTTAACTGTCGTTCTCATTTCCCGAGAAGTCAAACATACTCAACTTTGACCAAATATACACAATAAAATATTAATATTTACGGTACATAATGAGTATCATTAGATAGATCGTTGAATATATTTTCATAATAAACTTATTTAGAGATACAAATGTTGCTTAATTTTTCTACCAACCTAGTCAAACTTAAGAAAGTTTGATCAGCACGAATACCATAGCGACACTTAAAAAGGGACAAAGGGTGTAAAAGGGTCCATAATTTATGCTGTCTTTCGAAACTTGATTGATACCTAAACACAGTATAGAAGGTTCTTATAAGTTGTCATCCCACTCACTACTGCAAAGGCTAAATTCATCAACTGAATCTAGAGTAGTCAAATAATCTCTCCACTCGGCAACGACATATATATTGCAGCCAGAAACCTACTCTAATTGGCAGAGCTGCGAATATTAGAGAAAAAAAGTAGTGATACTATGCATAAATTCAAATAGAAAAAACCATATAGTTTTTTTTCTGTAATCTATATACTATTCAAAGAGACATGAATGTTTTACCCGCCAGAAATACCAAAGTAAGCTTTTAGCTGTGATACACTCCAAGAGGAAGTATCTCCTTCACCACATTCTCTAATGGCCTGATTTAAGAGAGCACATGCAGCAATATGTGCACCAGCTGATTGTCCAACAAGATATATCCTGAATATGTAAGAACAGAAGTACTTTAAATATGTTATCTCAGGACAGAGGTCTATACTTTTTCATTCAGTTTTTTTTATACACTGCACATTTCTTTGAGGAAGATAAATATTTTGGAAAAAACAAGAACGAACTATTTCAGTTTTGTGATAGTAACCAAATATGTACACAAGGGTAGGTTATAAACCTGCTAGGATCACCTCCATAACTTGCTATATTCTTGCAGACAAAAGCTATTCCTTGAGAAGCATCTTCTACCATGTCACCAATAGTCCCCTGAGGAAAGTTTCTGAAAACAAAGCATTTACATCCTCAGTGACTATGGCCTGAATGATTATGCTGCTTTGCATAGGAAATACATTCAGAGTACCTGTAATCAATGCATGCAACTATGATGCCTCTTTCTGCTAAGCGTCTGCCTAAAAGGGCTCCCCACCCTTTGTACCTGAGAAATATATAATTTGATATGCAGAGTCATTGAATCAAGACAGAATCAAACTTTGCAATAGCAAGAATATCAAAAAATGGTTGGGGGGTTCAAGATAGTACATACTTCCACTCACCCTATGATCCACGCTCCACCAGTCACAAATGCCACAACTGGCTTTAACCCTGTCGTACTAGTGGGCATATACAGGTCCAGTCTGCAATAAAACTTACCAAATGATTTATCAAGTAGAAATATTAATTACATGGTAGTAGAATCAAATGAAGTACCTGTTTCTTGGCTGATCTCCATATACAACACTTCTATGAACTTGGCTAGAGAAGAAATAATAATATACAACTGGAGTAGAGCAAAATCCATTAAGATAGTAGCACAGTCAGTTGCATTGTATGAGTTCAATTGAACAAGCTATATCACCCACGCTTTTTCAAGAACAAAAATGAACCAAATACACAGATAATAAAACAATGACAAACCTCGAGCAACACCAACCTTGAATAAAACCTGGCATCAGCAAGAGGGTATAACAGCAGAGGGCTAGGAACTGCCGGATCCATCTGTAGCCTATCCTGCATAAATTTAACATGTTATTAACCGAAAAAAGCATGTAGTCTCTCTCATAAAAGGCCGTCTGAACACACTTCCAATCAAAATTATCTAGGAAATATCAGATTTGATGCTAAATATGGCATGTCACACAAATTGTCCATTTTTCCAACATTCTTTCCGCGCAGACAAATTTGCAAATATCATCGAGCACGTAGGTGTACCAGGACTCCAGGAGAGAGCAAAGCACAAGTGAAATTGTGCAAGTTGTAGAGGTCGCAATAAACAAGCAAATAGCACATCGCACAACAAAGCAAAGCGCAATTAGCAGCCAGAGAAGCGGAGTTGAGCGCAATTAGCAGCCAAAGAAGCGGAGTTTATGCGTACCCGAGGTAGCGGAGGAGGATCAGAGTGAGCCTTGTGAGGAGGAAGGTCTCGGCGGCGGCCCGGCCGACTTCGCGGCGGAAGGAGCCGCTGCGCTGCGCGAACCGCCCGCACGCCGGCCGGCGCCGCACGCCCGCATCGGGGAGGAGCGGCGCATCCTCCGCCGGGGGTGACGCAGCAGCGGATGACGGGGACGGCGGCGGGGTTTCCTCCCCCGCCTTGCTCGTATGGGAGGTCCGCGCGGCGAGCTCCACCTTCATCGCGGTGACGAGAGACTCCCGAGGCGGGGCTTCTCCGTGATGCGGATATTCTGATCGGAACCGGTACAAAGCTGGGAGAGCGACGGCTTCTTGTGGCCAGGCAGCAGCTCCGCCGGCCACCGAGGTGGAACCGCGCTGCGGCCCGCGGCAACGCCTCCGCGAGCGAGGGCACAGAGGCGTATGACGGTTCCGGTGCGGCGGTGCGGCGGTGCTCCGGCGGACGGCGGACAGGAAGAGGCGATTCTGCGACCAGAACGCTGACACGTGGGCCCTGCATGTCCCACCCCACATGTCAGGGAGATAAAATTTCCCAAAAGATACCTCCCAGTAAGTCGACCTGGTCGGTACTTTTAGATTCACCGGCCCGGCCCGGCCCATATGACGTCCGGTCACGTCTATTCGGCCTTGCATCCATGCACTATTTGGGGAGTTGGACCTGCTATGGCATCTCTGTAATTTTGTTTTCAAATTCCTGTGTTTTGCTTGTGAAAATTCTATACGGCTCCTGTTTGTGAAAATTCTATACGGCTCCTGTAAAATTACTGCTGGGCCTGCTATTCCATATCTACTTTGAAACATGATTTTTTTTTTCAATTCCTGCGAATTTTCCATACAATGATTCCTGTAAAATTACTATGTTCGGCCTAAACGAACACTCCCGCGGAGACATGTCAGCTGCATTTCTACGATTTTCAGTAGCTGAATGGATAAATTTGCACCCACTGAGAGTGAGACTCAAATTGCAAGTGTTTTTTTTTTATCAGATAGACATTGAAGTCTTGCCACCCACCTTCATTTCAGTTTGAAAAATGACCGCTACAGAATCGAGAACCTTTGCCCACACCCAGCCCATCATCAAGGATTCGCCAACACGAACTACACAGACTGCGCCACAGTCTCATGGCAAATAAGAATACACAACCCAACATCAATTCAGAGCAAATTTCCACTAGTGTTAACAACCGTGCAAAGTTTTGTTTCACACAAAAGCAAAGAAAATCTATACATACAGCCTTGTTCAGTTTGGTGTGGATTGAAGGTACGGTTGGCTGGTTCGTATCGTTGCTGGTTCGTGAAGAAGTACTGCTGGCTGGTTTGCGTGAGAGAAAAATACTGTTCCGGCTGGAAATTTACGATCGTTTACGACAAGCTACAGCCAAACGAACAGGCAGGTCAATCCTAATTGAACAAACACCGGATATCCAAGAAAGATATACTACGGCTGAACAGTTGACGACTCAACCCAACTGGTACTTCACCTCCCCTCCCTCCCGTGTCGATTTAGTTGTGTCCGTAAGGCTGACCAAAGATTTCACAGTGTCAACACCGAATTTGCCTGCTAGGGCGCCTTTCTCGGCAATCACAAGCGATTTCTCCTTGACAAAGCTTTGCAGTTTCTTGGTATCCAAATCCAGGCGTTCTTGGTCTACACCAATCACAAAATGAAATAAGCAATTGTTAGCTCGTCATCTGTATTATCTCAAGGAACTGCCTTAATATAAATAGTTGGGCGAAATTGCTACACAAGCTTCCTTTTGCCGAGAAAGGAAAACAGAGGTTTCAACAGATTTTTGTTGGAATCTTACAAAAATGAAGGACTCTACATCATTAATATTTTTTTTTTGAAAAAAACATCACTAATAATTTGAAATGCACTGATTATTACGGGCAAGGTTCTGGAGCATACCTTTTTCCACAACAGTGTGTGCGACATGAAATGGAACACGGGCAAAAATATCTGATCCAGGAAACATTAGCCAAGTATGTTCCTTGGGGTCATGATCTCCACACGTTGGGCATATCTCCTTTATCAGCTGCTTGCCAGAACTTCCTTCCATCTCTTTCATTATGACCTCAAAGGGAGATGGCACGCTAGTCTTGGTTGTCCTAGCTTGTTTCCGGAGGGCCGTCAGCGCCTCCCTGTTACCATTTCTTATCTTATCATTTTCCACCAACTGATAGTAACAGAGATTAACAAATCAGAAGAGTGATACTGAGACTGTCGTCTGGTATGAACAAGGCAAGCCAATAGCAAATTAACATATATGAACCTGATGCCTAGCCAGAAGGACCTTTTCTGCATCAGTCTCAATATCAACCAGAGCCTCTTGAAGCTGCTTAATATTGGGATCCATTATAGAGCTGAAAACAATTATGTCAATCGTTTTTCTTTTATTATGCCAGTAAATTACCTAACAAGAACACAACAATCCTCATATTGTACATACACTGGTATAAAATCTTAAAGTGGCATACACAATCTTTCAAGTGTCTTCTATGATCGAAGGAAAACAGTTCTGAAACCTGAGACAGTACAGAAAAATGGTCGCACAAAAGTAGCACACCATCCATGTGAGGTAGCAGCAGAATTCTCCCCGATCGCATCGACTAATGACTACATTTGCTCCTGCCTCCTGGAGGCAGACGTACCTGTTGTTCACCAGCTCGTCTTCCTTTTGCCAGTCCAATCCGCCTGGCTCACCAAGAAACGAACGCCGCCACGGAAGAAGGATGCGCGACGGCCCGACAGCGTGGAGCGCCGCCTGCAGGCTCCAGCAACCCCGTCGCGTTCACTTGGAGCGAATCTAGGGTTCCAGAGGGAGGGGAAAATTGCATTGGGGGACTTGGGCCACTGGGCTAAACGTACCTCTCGGTTGGATTGGAGCAGAAGATCCAGCCGCCGAGCTCGCCAGCGCCAAATGGACTGGGCCGACCTTCCATGCATTGGGCTTTACTCTCGGCCGAAATTCGTTCAGACGTTCACGGCCCATCTTGGTTGTCCGTCCCCTCCCCTCGGAAGGAGCGGCGAGGTTGGGGCGCGCCGAGACGGCGGAATTCCGGCGACCGGCTTAACGATCCGCAGCTTTCTCTTCGGAAACTGCTCCGCCAGCCGAAGCACCCGGGGTTCTCCCTCAACCTCACCATGGCGTACACCTCCTCTCCCCACCGGAAGTTGCTCCACTCCGTAAACCTCTCTCTGCCCCGCTAAACCCCTCCCATTTCCGATCCCAATTCCAGATTACACCTCCTAACAATTTTTTCCGCGCCTCTGTTTCAGCTGGTGTACTGGGCGGTGCAGCGCTGCCGGATGTCGGAGTCGCCGTGCCGGCTCACGGTCTCCCTCAAGCGTCCTGCCGAACCCGCCACCGCCAGCTCCTCGCCGCTGCGCGTCTCCGGTAACGTAGCCTGCGGCGGCGCTCCATCCTTAATTCCGATTATTACGTCCCGAGGAGCGTCGCGCCCTCAAGAATTAGTTTACCGCTTAAATATTTGGTGAACTGTTGCAGTTTCGGACACTGGGGTGGGGAGCAAACTGGAGGAGTTCCTGGAGCTAGACGCCCTGGCGCGTGAGACTCCCGTGGAGAAATGGGGTATGAATGTATGATCAATGTGATGCCTTAAAAAGTTGTTCCGATGTTTGGAATAGTCTCTAGTTACTAGTAGGAAGTTGGGTTTGTGGTGTGGATGTATGTCCAAACCACCCAGGTTAAGTCCTTGTCGAGGCAAATTTGGTCGCCCCGTTTTCTTCTTAATATAAAGACACCTAGTTCCTCTTAGATTGGTCTAGTTTTTTTTTATATTTTTTTAAATGAATAAGTAATGTCACCATTAAGTTTTCTCCACAATCAACATCTCTGTTACAGTATGCTAGAGAATGGAGACCGCCTAAGAGACGTGGATGTGATTAGTGATTATGTCATTGGCATTTGTTTGTAATAACGTTAATACATCTGGAAGTAAATATTGTCCGATGGTAAGGTGGTCAAATGTTCTTCACTGACACTTTCCTTCACGGTCATAGTTTTAAGTGAGTCTTCAGATGGAGTACCAACTTTGGTGTGACAATCACTTGGGAAACAGAAATGGAATAGTTCTTGTTTTTTGTTCATCTTCCTCTGTCTTATGTGGTTTCTATCTGCTTGCAGATGGCACACTCTTAATCACAACTACTGGTATGTTCTCTGTTTCACTGCATGATATAGTTTAGTGTTCTGTTTGTGTTATGAATATCAGTTGATGTGAAGAACTGTACTAGGAGTTTGTTAATTTTAGCTATTCTAAATTGCTTGGTTGGTTGTGAAAACTGTGGAACTTGATAGCAATGGTAACAAACACATAAATGCGAATCCTACAAAGATGGGAGCATTCTATGATCAGACTCTCATCATTATTCTCTGAAATTCGCTCTTACCTTGATTTTCTCACTACTTTCATTTGTTATTCATGCTTCCTTTTTCTCTTAATCTGTTTTCTTCCTTTGCGATGTAGTTTCCTTTACAGTTTCTCTTAATTTGCGAGTGCTAAACCCCAAAACAAAGAATTATACAGTAGAGGAGTACATCAAAGTTTTCTGCTACCTTCTTATATCTATTTAGATGACTGAGCTATTAGCAGTTTAGCACGCTTTTCTTGGGTGTACAAGTTGGTACCATAATCTCTATCAATTGCAAATACAATGCATGCAAAAGGCAAAATATATCTGAGAAGGTTGTTTTTATTTCATTTGTGATATTATGAATACAGTCAATGATAATTTCTTGCCTATATACTATTCTGTAGGAATCAATGATGAAGCCATTTATCGTTATCGAATTAATCTTCAAGAAGAGATATCAAGTGCAAGATTCAGCAAGCTGGCTACCACATACAAAAATCATGCACGATTCAGGTACCTGTCTGTTAGTTTACAACAACAACAAAGCCTTAGGTACCTGTCTGTTAGTTTGATTTCACCAAATGAATACCTTGATTGATTAAATCATGGATATGTTTCTCAACACAGTGGAACTGAAGTCTGCCTATGTCTCTCAAATGATGCTGACGTTGATGATCTTATATTATGGTTGGTTGGCTTCTTCAGAAAGGTTTCATTTTGCCATATCTATTTACCTGCTTAACCTTAGCAAAAAGGCCAAAAGCATGGTCAGAATTTCTAATGTTAGCTATTGAAACCAGCTTTTCTACGACTTGTGTCATCTTCCATCAGGATTTGTTTGCCAAACATCTGGAAGTATCACATTGTTTCATCTTTTTGATGTGCTAATACTTAGACTAGAAAGTGCATGTCTAGAGGCTAAGTAAAGTTTGTTCATTACAAAATCATCTGTTAACATTGACTGAAAGAGGGAAAATAGTTTGATGCCTGTTTTCAAATTATGAGATGTTAGTTTTCCACTGCAAAATAATCTGTTTGCATCACCTTTCACCTAGAAAAAAGGTACTTATTGTTTCTAAATTGGGCACTACAAAAATAAATGGTGAATCTAGAGAATTTTAAGTTGATTAAAAATGTGTGATGATACCATCAAGATCAACTGACACCATCAGTGCTATCCCCCTTCTTCCAAATAGATCATCCAACAGTTTTTTAACAACAACAACAACAACAACAACAACAAAGCCTTTAAGTCCCAAACAAGTTGGGGTAGGCTAGAGTTGAAACCCAGCAGAAGCAATATCCAACAGTTTTTTTTAAACCCATGTTAAATCCTAGTTAATAACTCTTCTTACATATCCTTATCCTTCATTCCATCTACCCAGGAACAATGCTTTATATGAACTAATTTAGTTTTTAACCTTTAATCAATGAGCAGCTGTCTCCAGACACGGGGAATCAATGAAAACTATATCAACATGTGTCTCAACATATCAGTATTAGAATCCTATTAATGATCTTATGGTAGAGATCTGTGGCATTTATTGGCAAATACGGTAGAATTAAGTGTCAATTTCGCACAGTTAAGCATGTCCCTTTTGTGTTGTTGGCTCCAATATTGTCTGAGTTGATTTTTTTTTTCTTTCTTAACCTATGCAGATACAAGTGATAAGAGCAGCAGTAAGTATATCTGAACTGTTATCTTTCCTCAAGTTGGAAGTGTAGTATTTTGCATTCTTTCATTTTCAATGCTCCTTTGCAGCTTAAATGGCTCATTGTCTACTCTAATGTGATCTCAGATTTTTCTTATTCTTAATCCCTTCAGTCTTTAGTTGTTGCATCTTTGACTCACATACTTTTCTGCTAAAAAAAGACTAATACATTAGCATTAACAGTGCTGTTTTATGGATGTGTATTATCTTATGTTTTTCTTTCTTATTCAAAGGGCTAAGTTAGTTTAGTTGCCTTCTAGCATATTCATCTTACTTTGCCTTTGTATTGGTTGATCAAACAATAGTAAATTTAATGCCATCCAGACCTTAAAAATATCAAACGCACAGATTTCCTTATACCTATTCACTTTGTGAGGCTTAGTTTTATTACAGTTCTTTATGCGTTTGTACTTTTAGGTATGGTTCATTATTTTTTGGTAGTAAGTAGGATATGGTATTTGTACGGGTATGTCATTGTCTACTCTAATGTGATCTCAGATTTTACTTATTATTTTTTGGTAGTCAGTGTTTATGCTGCAATGGCAAAACAACACGATCCTAGAAGTTGAAACCTCCTACATATGAAAGAACATGAATACATTTAGACTACAACATATGTTTGATATTGTCGATGGCTGGAGATAGTTGATCAGAAGTTCATTGGCCATGGATATATTAGTAACAAGTGTCTTGGAAAAAAAGGTTAGTAATAGACTAATAGGTGTATATATGTCCTTGAGCTGATTAACTGAAACAAAAAACATAACAGGTCTAAAAGTGATTATCATTTTTCAGCAGTCGATCACATTACGTTTAGTGTGAGTATGACATTTAACTTGAATTGGTTGTGGCATATTTTCAGTTTTGCTTGTTGAGTATCAAGGACGCATGTAACTTGATAATCTCTGTTTTGCCTCCTTTTTTTTCTTAGGCTGACAACTTAAGTTCCTGTTTGGCTGTTTATTTTGTACTTAGAATTTAGCATGTGAGCTCTTTGTTGAGCAAACAGGCAATGCTGATTCCAGAAATGTCTGTCTAACACAAGATTCTGATGATGTGCATCATTCTGTTACGGCATCAAGTATTGACCAGCTAGTTTCTGGTCTTAAAGACTACACACTCTTCCATGGAAACACTTGCGACAAGTGTGGTGCGTGCTCATTGAATAGGTAAAATAACGTTTCCATCATGGCTGTCTTACATTTTTTTTATCATACTACTACGCTGCTAAGATAATTTTACTGAAATTGCTAATATATGCTCCGAAATATTCATCCTAATCGCCCAACTCCATTCTCTCTCGGCCTTTCTGGCATGTGTGTGCTAAGCTCTTATGTCCAAACTTTTATGTAGTGTGGTCTGTTGTCGCTATATTCGCCCATTGGCATGCTAATAAACACTTGTGTATCATCTAATTATTGTCCTATGCATCCTCACGACAGGATGTTGTGCTGCCATAACATGATTAGTAAGTTTTACTTTTTCTTCCTTCTTACTTCAGAGATCTTCTAAAGATTGGAACTGGAGCAGCAAACCATGTAGACAGAAGAAAATCTAAAGGACTGCATGTTGAAGTAGTCATAGTGATTGCACACACGGCATCTGATTCGACTTGTTGTATGGTAAATTGCCCATCCACACAGGTTTGAACCACAAAGTTTTCAGCTATACATTTTCATTTCCTGAATAGTTGTTCTTCTAGGGCCTAGCGCATGGCTGGGTACCAAATTCAGGTTGAAGGCGGCACATTCCCCATGCCAAGACAATTTTATTATGCTTTGACAATGGAAAATGACTTGTTCATTTGACTTATAACTTGCTTACTAACAATATAAGAACTCATGAGACACATTCTTTCTCGTGTCCAGTGATATTAGAGGAGTTAAGCACGATTCTACTGAGCTGATAGTTTATGCCATTGTTGGGTGCAACAATTGCAGGTTTTGTACTTTGAAGATTTTGTACCTTGTCAGATATCGCAGTCCTCTTTTGATGTGTTGATGAGCACAGATTGGCAAAGCTATGGTTTCAAGTTAAAAGGAGGTTTGATGGGTGATGAAGGAAATGCTGTTCTTGAGTGGGATAACATGACATTTGCTCGTATTGATATTGCCATTCACACTTACCATGAATGATATCCAGTTTCCACACTGTGCACTGCATACTCTTTTTGTTTTTGGACATTCACAAGCTTCTTTTTTTTGTTTCAATGAAAGCCTCAATGTATATATAGAAGGTGGATTTTCTGTCTATCCTTGACTTTCTCTAGCCACTGCTATGCAAGAACGGCAGGGATCTCAACAAGACAGATACCTTGTGAGGAAGGCACTCAAATCTGCTCTATCTCACTTGAAAGCAGATCATGCAGGAGATTTTCTTAGTTGCCATGGCCAGAGGGTATGAGCCTTCTACATACGTTTTAGTTTTTCAGTACTATTAACTAACTTATTCAGTATGTTTTTCTTTTGGACTGAAGAAATTGCGTTGCTATTTGGGTAGAAGCTAAGGCTAAAATGCCTACTATTTATTAACTCAGGACAATTTGTCTTATTCTATCAACTACGCTGCAAATGGACTCCTATTTATTAGAGTTAGTAGATAGAAAAATAAGCTAAGCATGACATGATATTAAGCACCATATGTTCTATCATTAAAAGAGTACCATAAGGTGTAGTACATGTTCAGATGTACAACTTCAGCAGTTTTCCTACACCTTTCCACGTTTGCAACTTTGCATATCATAGTCTTTAATAAGAGGTTTTAAGCTTTCAAATGTCTCAGCCGACACTTGCACCCCATTAATTCCTAACTTTGTTGTGAATTCTGTCAGACACTTTCATTCAAAACTGCCAAGCGTGAATTCCAGTTCTGTGCATTTTGGGCTGCTTGAGCCCTGTATTATTATAGAGCTGCAGCTTCCTAGGCTCAAACTACACTCTTGGAGTATTCTCTATCGCTAGGTCACATGAATTTCTGGTTGGTTTTCAACTGGTCATGACTCATGATCTTAAACATGTCTATTGAGCTCAATGTTTGTAGCTGTTTAGGGCACTATATGGGATTGTTAGGTGCATTTTTTTCTTGTTGATCCTATTCTTATGATGGCAACTAACGCATCCTGTTCATTATGTCATTTCAGGTTCGTGAATATGTTCCTGACCTTGCAGAATCAATCGCTGGGCTGATCTTGTCGTCCACCGATGAAGAGTTCCAAGATGAATGCATTGCGCTTCTTGGGCTAGGCTCGGAACAGGACATCTCGGAAGGAGCAGTTCAATCGTCGATCTCTGAGAAGATGATCCGTATCATAGAGATGAATGACACCAAGGAGAATGCAGAGGACAACGTGCCGTATCTGTTCGAGTGCGAGAAGCTGGATGAAGATAGCGAGCTGGACGAAGATGGAGATGAAAACATGGCTTTCGATTTCTAGCACTGTTTCAGTAGTAGCCCACACTCTAGTAAATCCGCTCGCTGAACTAGAGGCTGTTTAAGTAGGAGTTAGCGTGGCTGCTATGTCAATATTTAGAAAATGTAAACATAAAAAAATATTTAGAAAGTGTAATTGCAGAAATTGGATAATTAAACGGACTATAATTGCAGCATTTCGAGAATTTTTAGGTAAGTAGAGATCACGGCCTGAGTAAAATTTTTGTAAGCTACTCATATTTTCACTAGTAGAGATCTTTATGTTTTGAGTAAGCATATTATTTCGTTATCTTGTAATATCTTTTCACAAACCCATTTTTATCAGACTAGTGCGGTTTTCTTTTTTTTATTTGTTTGTGAAAAGCAAAAGTGTGGTTTTCGTGAAATGGGGAAAAATAATTCTATAACACTTTATAAATACTCCTATAAAAGATGTTTGTTGTTGAGGAATAGACAAAATGTTGTATATGAGTTTTTCTTTGTGTGATATACTCTTTTATAGCACGTGAGCTCCGGAACTGTCTGGCATGTGAAAACCCTCTTGCTCTGCAGTCTGCTCGCTCGCGATTGCGATTCCCACCAGTACCCCAGTCCCAGACACGAAACCTAACCCACCCAGCTTGGGATCCCAAAGCGGCGGCCATGGAGCCCTCCCCCGTCGGCGACGGCGGCTCGGCGGAGCGGTGGCGCGCGGAGGCGGCGCGGGCGTTCCAGCACTACCTGGACCGCGCGGCGCCGCACACGGCGGGGCGGTGGGCGGGCACGCTCGTGGCCGCGGCGGTGTACGCCCTGCGGGTCTACTGCGTGCGGGGCTTCTACGTCGTCACCTACGGGCTGGGCATCTACCTGCTCAACCTCCTCATCGGCTTCCTCTCCCCCATGGTCGACCCGGAGCTCGAGGCGCTCGAGGCCGGGCCCGGGCTCCCCACCCGCGGCTCCGACGAGTTTAAGCCCTTCATCCGCCGCCTCCCCGAGTTCAAGTTCTGGTATGCCGCTGCGTTTCTGCCCTTACCTCATTTTGGACCATGCTTAGTCCAAAGGCACCGCACTGGCCGAGCTGATTGCTAGTAACTACGTACTAACTAGGGATCCAATTCTATAAGGCAACCGTAGCAATTTGCTGCTTTTGTGCTAGATTTCGATTGAACCAGCTATGCTGGCTAGCTAATCTTCGCCATTCAGGCATTCACCAACCAACCAGATAGCCAATGTTTCTCACAGATTGTACGGTCCACCTCATCAATTGTCTGTCCGTCTGATATGATAGTATTCCATAGCAGTGCTTGATACTATCCAATTTAGGTGCAATTTTACCAGTGATTATAAGATACGCTGAGTTTGTGTCAGTTTTCCGTTGGACCGGGTGACCAACTATACTTGGCTTGGACTGTTGGTGCTTAATTAGCTCGTCCTTCACTAACCAACCAGCTAAGTTTGTCTCATGATCTGCATCGCATCTGAAATCATTGTTTCCTGTTATGTATTTGTTTATCAGTAATTGTTCAGCTGCTGGAAAACAGTCACGGGCATCCCTCATCTTTAGTGGTAGTATTTTGTATAGTTTTAGGCTTAGAGCTTTTCGTTAACTGATGTTATGTGTGTGCTACTGAGAAATATATCCTAGTGAATGCCTATGCACAGTTTATTCCTTCGAAAACAACATAGTACATTCTTTTTATCACTCCAGAATTCTTAGTAGTTACTGCTGTACATTGTAATGCATTTTCTGAGAAATATAGGCTGCATTTCCTTGTGGAACTGATGTACTTTTGTGCAAGTTTCATTAGAATTGTTTTTACTTTCATATTGAATATTAATTCACCTTTTGATGTTCTAGTTTTATAGTGCAATACATTTTCACCCCTTTGAAGTTATATTGTGATGTTCGTTCTTTTGGCCAGCAGTCATCTACTTTCTGTATGATTCGCATGGAATGATGGAATTGAACAATCTATCACCAATGAATGCCTTTGTGGCACTGCTTTCCCCTGGGATCTGGCAAGCTCAATTTAGAAAGGCATTTGCTGTTTCATGTGAACAATTTGTTATCTTTACTATATTAGGAACATCATGTTACTAGCCTACTCAATGTCTCAATCAAGCTTTGGTGTTTCAGTGGCTTGTAGTTTTCTGTCTTTTTTTCTTCAGTGGAAGTGTACAGCTGAAGGGCGGGCCTGGTGCAAGCGGTAGAGTCTTATCGCCTGTGACCGGAAGGTCCCGGGTTCGAGTCGCAGTCTCCTCGCATTGCACAGGCGAGGGTAAGGCTTGCCACTGACACCCTTCCCCAGACCCCGCACAGACCCCGCACAGAGCGGGAGCTCTCTGCACTGGATACGCCCTTTTTTTTAAGTGTACAGCTGAAAGTATATTAACCAACTGCTTCTTGTTTCAGGTATGCCATCACAAAAGCCTTCTGCATTGCTTTTGTCATGACCTTCTTCTCTGTATTCGATGTTCCTGTCTTCTGGCCAATACTTCTCTGCTATTGGATTGTGCTCTTTGTCCTGACAATGAAGCGACAGATTGTCCATATGATCAAGTACAAGTATGTCCCGTTCAGCATTGGAAAGCAGGTGAGACCTCTATTTTTCTGAGCTGTTATGTTTCCTTTTACTTCTTGAAAGTTACACAGATCATGCTTTGTGACAGAGTTTCTCAAAAGTTAATAACAAATGGTTTTATGCCATGTGGTTTCTACTGCGAATTGTGTCTACTGTCTACGTCTAGTCAATAATAACTAGTTCAAGATCCTGCATTGCTGCTTGGTAGCATGATTCCTAGTAAGCAATCAGAATTCATAACTGAGTTAGAGCCTTTGCATTTCATCCTTAGTGTGTTTCTGAGTTATTGGTATCGAAATATAGGAACTTGTATAGGAGCTTCGAAAATATTTTATTTTTATCGAAAATATTTTACATCACCATTGACAATACATTCTCCCTAGAATTTACTGAAATTTGGAAGTGTTGACCTGCATCTGCAATTGGGTCATCATACGTCGTTTACTAAACTCTGCTTGCAATTCCAATGCAGAGGTATGGCGGAAAGAAAGGCCCTGCAGCCAGTGCATCTAAAGACTAAAGACGGTGTGGGACCTCGAGAACAAATGCCCGTTTATCTGTGAGGCATCCTGCTGGCATGGTGGTATTTTGAGTACCAGCTACTGATAGGGAATGTACACCATATATTCGCTGGTGGAGACCGCAGAGAAGCTAACCAGACTTTTGCATTGGTTGATGATTCCTGTTTCACATCAGTAGTTTATGTACAATGACATGGAACATAGCTAGTAGATCAAATTTTCCAGTTCCTCTGTTGTACTGTGCTTTTGTGGACAAGTTGTGGACCTGTTGAATCTTTGCAAACGCAATACAAGCAGAGACCGAGAGGACAAAATGGAATTGTGGTGCCTGGGGCCACATGGCAGTGAAACATAGCTGTT
The DNA here is from genome assembly GCF_019320115.1 of Miscanthus floridulus. NCBI lineage: Eukaryota > Viridiplantae > Streptophyta > Magnoliopsida > Poales > Poaceae > Miscanthus > Miscanthus floridulus. Next base: position 127,486,047 of record NC_089597.1, read on the forward strand.
ATTTTTTAATGATCTTTCCAACATTGTTACTTGGATCTCGCAAGCGATTTACCGTGCCTGGATCAACCACTCGGTTTGCTGCGTGTAGCCGCCGCCGTTGCCTGTGTACCAGTACCAGCGATTTGTAGCTCCTGTTGCACTTCTCGTGGCAAACCCCCCCAGCCACCGATCTTAACCGCATGACCTGCTCTTCCTTGCTGTGATTACTAACAAACGTTTTAGCCATTGTCTATTTGTAGCTAACAGGCAGTTGCTGGAGCCCAACGTGCGGTCCACGACGATCAGCTCTCACAGACCCTCAGTTTTGACAGTGCGGACCAGGACGATCAGCTCTCACAAACCCTCAGTTTTGACAGTGGCTCGCCAGCCAGCCCTCCTTGTAAGGACCGTGGACGCTGCAGAATTTGGACCAAGAAAAGCTCAGGCTCATCGGCACCCAGTGACCGACGAGGAGGAGGAACCGGGGGCAAGAGGCAAGCTGCAATGGCGACGAGGAGCACGGCGGTGAGGGCTGTCCCGCTGTGCCTGTGGCTCGCGCTCGGCGTGGCCACCCTAACGCTGCCCCAGGTGCGCCTCCATCTCCATCTGTTTGCATATGCCTCCCATTTGCCACTGCTCATCACTGGCATAGTGGCATTGTTGTCCTGAGATCCCTTCGTCTATGCTGTGCATCCTATTGCTGTTGCCACCACCACCGTCACTGGCATTGCTCATCGTTTATGCATTGGCTGTTCACAGGCACATGCAGCAGAGGCAGACGCGGACCTCACCAAGATCACCAGCAAGGTCTTCTTCGACATCCAGATCGACGGCAAGCCCGAAGGTTTGTTTGTGCATGCAAATACGTGGCGGCCCTTCTGAGGCTGAGATTTGACAGCCCTAGTTGTATCATTAGCCGTGCGTGTTGATTCCTGAATCTGTTGATGCTCCAAGCTGACTAACATTGGAGTGATCATGGATTTTCATAGGCCGGATTGTCATTGGACTCTTTGGGAAGACTGTTCCCAAGACAGCAGGTATATCATCAACTTAATTGCTGTTCGGTTCAGCAAATGTGGTATTGTTTTTCGTGTGAACAAATGTTGGGTCTCAAATGTTAACTGTATTTGTGTATTTTTCTTTTCAGAGAACTTCAGAGCACTTAGCACAGGTATGATTCCTAACTACCACTATCATGTCCCAGCCCCTTACTTACCATGCAGTACTGAAACATATTCCTACCCAGTCTAGAAATGGCAGGCTACTTATGATGTCAAAATGGGAATGGTAAACATTAGGTTCCAGTCATTTCTTTTACGAAATTTCTTACTGGAGAGAGAGATCCCTCCATAATAACAGTTTGGCAGTACACCGCTCTCTCTGATTCCTGTCATGTATTGTAAAGCACCCTCAACTTCCATGTTACACAGGGGAGAAAGGAATTGGTGCTTATGGCGAACCTCTGTGGTACAAGGGATCCACATTCCACAGGATCATCCCAGGCTTCATGATTCAAGGAGGCGATTTCGTAAACCACAACGGAACGGGCGTTGATTCCATCTATGGCAAAGACGTCTGGCCTGACGAGAACTTCAAGCTCAACCACGCCGAAGCTGGTGGTTAACTGTGCTAACGTGAAATTAACCTTCTTGAAACACTGGTCGTCAGTGCTCATGTCTGATCAACTGCATTGCAGGTACCGTATCCATGGCCAATTACGGGAAAGATACAAACGCAGGCCAGTTTGCCATCACCACTGTAGAAGGAAGCCGGTAATCTTCCCTTCTTCTTCAATGGTTCTTGAGCATCATCACTAGTCTTTATTTTGTAATCGCCGCAGCACCATTTTAACTTCTACAAAAGAAAGATTTTCTTTGCTCTCTCTTGAGAATTAATGCTTGTCACTGATCGTGCTTTACTTCTTCGTGCAAAGGTTACCGAAGAAATTGGATGGGGTACATGTTGTGTTCGGCAAGGTGGTGAGTGGAATGGATGTGGTCAAGAAGATTGAAGCTCAAGGCCAGCCGAGTGGTGTGCCCAAGGCCAAAGTCCTCATAGCTGACAGCGGAGAGCTGCCCGGATCTGATGAGCTGTAACCATCCATTTCGATGGAAACTAAGAGCTGCCCGCAAACGAGTTGTTTTTCAGCGTGGAATTGTGACCACCGTGGACTTGTTTGATTTGGTTGGAGCCATTTTATGTTGATGACTACAATGTCTAGTTCATATATGTGCTTATTATTGGGGAATTAGAATGGTGAACAAACAAAAGCGTAGTGATCTCTTCTTTATTTAATTTATACGTTGATAACTCCCTTGTTCAAGAGAAGATGCAGGTTAAACTGCTGGTTTATACTATGTTCTAACAGCGAAGGAGTTGACATGAAACTAAACAAACATTATCCACATGATTACGAACCAACACCACAACCGTCACCAAAAAACTAAAAGAGAAACAACCAACTTATCATCCATTCATCCTATACAGCATGGTAGCCAAGAGCCATCCTGCATGCATGCTGCAGGAATTTCTTTTTTTTTCTCGAATACGCAAAAGATTTGCGTATCATTGTAATTAAGAAGAAGAGTTTGACCGTACAAACCATTGTAATTAAGAAGAAGAGTTTGACCGTACAAACGACACGCTTCTGATGAGTGTGACAGAACCGCCCAATTTATACAAGATCAAGTACGGCTGTCCCCGCTAACACGTTGACATACACATACTTTCACTTATATAAACCCGGTAGTCCGCCGAGTGTCACGAAGGACCTCGGTAAATCAACATCACAACCAAGATCGCGTGATTAAGCAAATACACATCACATACGCAGAGTTGCAGCGAAAATAATATTACAAATGAGTTCACAAATAATAGTACAAGTTTGGGTTTCAAAACCGATTAGTGAAAACAACATAGCTTTCAAATGATTACATTAATATAAGTTACAAATACATTGCTAGCATAAGTGACATCCTTAGATAAAAGCATATAGATGAGAAGTAAATATAGAGTCACCGAGCCCACCGGCGGTTAGCCACCATCTTCAGCAGGCCGAGGACTTCACCTGCAACATGGTGGGATAAACCCTGAGTACTCGAATGTACTCAGCTAGACTTACCCGTCATAAACCAGAAATAAAGTGACACCAAAGAGTATGCAAGGCTTTATATGTGGAGCTAGCTTGACAACATTTTGCATAAAAGCCAAGAGTTGAGCTATACATTTTTACACTTCAGTAACCAAGTTAATTATCGCTATTCATCTCTAGACTAGCAACTAACCTGTGCCAAACATGTGGGATATCATTTAGTAACAGGCAATAGTAACCATAGCCGGTATAATATTGTAACATCATCATCATCATTATAACCATCAAGTTCAATTAAGTTACTCTACGTTGCCGCTGCTCAGTCAAGTTCTCACTATCCGGGAGAGACGGCGATTCCAATCGATTCCTACCCAGCTGGGGATTTATTCCTAACACTCACCCAATCAACCTGATCAGTGTTTACCTCGGGCCACCTTTGGTACAACTCAGGAACAAATTCGTGGGTCCGCCCAGTGCCGCACTCTCAGGGAGTCCACTCTGCCAGGTGGTCAATCTCACCTTTGGACTTACGCCAATAGCTCCCCGCACATTCTTACTACCTCCAGAGTACGCACTTTCACTTTTCGATTCCCGGCCTGAGTTGAGCTACTCAGCTTCGCGGTCGGAACAAGTTATCCGGCCAATTAAGTGATAGGCATGTGTTCAACATGACATGAGGACGTACAACGAATCGGTCCTTAAATGACACAGACGGGGATAGATCCACACCCAAGACCCCCATGTCTTATTGCTTCTCTATCGATATCCCGTCCGGTCTCCATTTATTATTAACATATGGTTATTTCCGCGATAGCAAATATAGCCAACCGTGCTTTGGTATCCACCTATATCTCGCAGGTGACAGGAAATCACCCGACTTCTACCGGTCTAAGCATTGCTAAGCATACATTCAATCCTGGACCTACATATGGTTCAAGGTATATTTCTGGACAAGGTAGTTCTATGCATCAAATGGTTCCAATCAACTCTTATAACCTAATGCATCAAACATAAATAACTCAAGTGATATTTGCAAAAATGTAGGAGGCTTAGAATGCTCCGGGGCTTGCCTGGGATCCAACACTAGGTTAGTGTTTGTTAGACGACACTCGCTTGGCGATCATCTCCCATTTAGGCATGTACTCCAGGGGTCCTTCCATCTTCGGGAAAGGTCCACCATACACCATCTTCGGGTTCGGCTCCAACATCATGTCCTTCACATGGTTCATCTAGCGTACTTAGATGAGATGCAAGATGCAAGTGCATGAATATGAAGAATGGTAATATGAGATGCATCACATAATAGCATTCAAGGCAAACATAAGATCATGCAAGACATAGGCACCTAGAGTTATTTAACTAAACATCACACAACCTATTATAGGAGAAGAGCAAGCATATTAGGCATGGCACACAAGTGAACTTAAGTTCAGTTATTGCACCCATGCATTGATCAAGAACTAACCAACATGTTTAGCCAAAACAAGAGCAGTTAAAGCAATCACCTTGTAAGCACAACATAGAATTTGGACAGCAGCACAGATAACACTTGTTTTACCCATAACTGGAGATCCAAACATCCAAAGAAGGTGATCCTAGACTTTATGGAAAGCTAATGAAATTTTCTACAACATTGTTATTATCACCAACAGCTTATTCCAGATCTACCTAGGTCAAACATACCAATATTTCAGATCTGCACAGAACTAGGACAGAAAAGTAGTAGTAGTTTGAAAATGGCATAACTGGAGTTACAGACATCAAACAAGCATGAACCTTAACTTTCTAGAAAGCTTATTAAATTATATAAAATATGTTTATTAACATCACAAGGTGATTCTGCCATTAACAAGGTCAATCAAGCACAATTGAGCACCTCTGTCCAGACTTGGACAGATTCTGCCATGCCACTTCATAAGCTTATAACTGGAGTTGTACTAATCTAAAAGACATGCAACAAGACAATATGGAAATATTATGAAATTGTCTACAATTCATATTTAATCATCCCAGCATGATTCCCAAGTTAAAAGGGTCAAACAGTCACATTTATCAAATCTGGTCCAGAAATTCCAAAGAACTACAATTTGTGAAGACCAACTTAGAACAGTCATAACTCACAAACTATTTGGCCAAATGCCATGAAAATTTAACACAAGATAGTTAGGTGAGTTATCTACAACTTTCTTATTATTATCTTAAGATGATTCTATAGATAACAAGGTCAATTAATCCAATGAATGCATCTCTATCTAAAACATGGACTGAAACTGACATGCCACTTTAAACAGCTATAACTGTTGTTCAACATGTCCAATAAATGTGGTTATAGACTTTTTAGAAATCTTAGAAAATTCTAAACAACTTTGTTATAAACACCTAAAGCTAATTATACTATTAAGAAGGCCCCACAATACCAACAAGGCAACCCTGTCTGGATTTGGGCAGAAACAGCCACAGAGATTTAAGCAACTATAACTTAAGGTCTACTTAACAAAAAATCATGCTATTTAGCTTTTTGAAAAGCTTACGAAAATTACTAAAACTCATGTATTATCATCAAGTCATGATTCATAACTTAACTAAGCCAATTAATTCAAACATGCAGGCCTATTCAGAATAGGAGCAAAGCAACACAGAGCATTTGTTATTTTTATAGATCTTAAACTATCAAGCCTAAACTCCTAAAATTTTTACCAAACATCAAACATCACCTGAGTAAAACTCCATAAAAATTTCACCACAACTTCAGTTATGAAAAAGACAAGACATGACTAGTATTAAGAACCTAACTGCATAAATCTATTGTTACAGTAAAATATTTAAACTAAAACATATCATATTATAGATCTACTGCATAGACAATTTCACAAGGATTCCAAAAAGTACTCATTTACTATTTTATGATATTTCTACTAATTACTATGAATTTTCAAACTTGATCATCCAAATCTACCAAAATCAAAAGAAAAGGAATGTAAATCTTGCATCGAGGACCCTGCAGTTTCCATAAATTAAACATGAACAAATGGATCCTTTCTGGCACTATTTACATGAGTCATAACTTCGCAGATCGACCCCTCCCTTTCGTCAAATTCCTAGGCGCAGTCCTTGGCAGGATTTTGGAGCAGAGGAAGCTTGGGGGGCGACCGAGGAGGGCTCACCGGCGGCGGCGAGGCCGGGGAAGCACCGAGGGACCCGCGCACACCCGCAGGTGCCATCGTCTTGCCCCACAGAGGCTCGAGGCCCGCTGGCCAAGTGAGCAGGTGGCACGGCGGCCATGGCTCCAACGACGGCAGCGCTGCGGTGGCGGTTCCGGCTGAAGAAGTGGCGCGGGAGGGACAGCGCTGGCAGGGGAAGGCATTGGGGCTAGCGGCAAGGGCAGAGGAGGCTCATGGCTCTCTGTTCACGCGCGCTCACGACGCTCGGCATTGGCGGCCATGGCGGTCGCGCGTCCCGATGTGGAGCGGAGAGAGGAGAGAGCAGAGGTCGAGGGAGCGAGTAAGGGAGGAAGCGGAGAGCTCGGCCGAGGCTCTCCCCATCCGCATCGGACACAGGGGGCACACGGCATGGAGGTAGGGGCGCTGCTCGTGCATGGCCGCCACGCACGGGGCACGCGTCGGTTCTGTTCATCAAATTCAAATCTCCAATTCTACCTTAAAAATGCGACTGAACATCCATCTTTATCCTTTCATGTCTCCTAATATGTTTAGTTTTGGCACAAACGGTAGTAACAAATGTTGTAGAGCTATATGAGGACTACAACTTTTCTTAAAGGTTTTAGGTCTAACTCGGATTATATTGGAAGACAGAGAGCTACAAAGTAGGGCTCATGAAACTGAAAATTCAGGTTTCAGTTAACTTAGACTTAGAATATTTTTGGACTCAGATTCAAGGTGAGATTTATTACAAGTATTTTTTTTATACGGAGGGAGTAAGCACTGTAAGCCATAGTTCAAACCAAGTCAAAGTAGCATCACGGTAAAGCTTAAATTAGAGTTTTAGACCGTTTTAGGCATTTTCTTGACTTCTGCTCAACACTAACCCTTTATGACTTTTGTTGTAGAGTTCAATTAGAGTCATTTGGGCAAGGTAGTAAGGTTTGGTTGATGACCTATAATTACATTCACTTCATAGCGCAATTCAAGCAAGAATGTAACTCATCATTTCATGTGACTTTTTAATTCTAAACTTCATGAAACTTTTCCACAGGTCAAGATGGATGTATGTTGATGTAATGTACATGAAATAAGCATGTTTAACACTACTCTTGCATAATCTTAACAAGGGTCCACATGTAAGCAAAGGTGCGTTGTCCAAGTTTAAGTGGGAGCTCACTCTTGTAGATTTGATCTTTCACCTTCAACACCACTTAACATGTCATGTTTGAGCTCAAATCCATTGCTTAACTGGTGACAAACACCTGGGATGTTACAATGAGTGTGCTAGGTGGTCTTACAGCTATTACTGGACCTACCTAGCAGACTATTACAAACTTCGATATTACATAAATAGTAAACAACCGAACTAAAAGCACCGTTGCAACCTAAGGAGCTAGGTAGCCCCACTGCTGGTTGCGTGATCCTCCTCCGCCATCCAAGAAGAACGCTCTTCTACCTGCCCTGCTGTTGGTCGCTGGGAATAGCTCATCCAGGGTTGCCACGTGGCTCGGCGTCAAGTTCCCTGCGAATATGGCGTCGTATGCTCCCTTGGACGCAGACGCCACTGGAGCTGCCGGCGGCACAATGCCCATCCTATGCATGAGGAGTACCTCACCCCGCTTGGAAGTCGGTATGTGCGCCAGCGGCTGCGCAGCAATCCGTCTGCTCCTGATTTCATGATTGGCAGGGGCCTTCTGGTTGCTGCCTTTTGCCGCGGTGGAGTGGCGATTAAGGGCTACCCTCGCTTGAGCTGCACCTCCTCGGTAAACCATGCGAGACGCTGAGCGGCCTCACGCGGCGTGGGCGTCGCATCACTGGGGTCGGGCGTGGCTCCGTCCTTCGTCAGCGTAGAAGGGTCAGGTGTGGCTTGGTCGACCGAGTGGCCATCCTGCGTCAGCGTAGAACCCGCCATGTGATTGGTTGTCTCGAACCTAGGTGGCCAGGCCTCACCATCCTCCCCAGGCGCCACAACACCCACGACAATGGGTTGTCCCATCAATGAAGGTGTGTCCTGCACAAGCGACGATTGAGGCGGGTCCGTCGCGCACTGAGTAGCCATCACCGGAGAACTGGTGTCCACCAACGAAGCTTGAACTTCCTGTGGGATGGATGCCATAGCATGTAGGCACCCAGTCGCTAAAGCTCGTCCAGCATCGGGTCGACCTAGACAAGCCAAGTGGGAGGGCCTGCGCCCACGCACAGCGTCTCCGCCAGCGGATCTGGCTCGAGGAAGCGGCGTGTGGCAGTCGAAGGAGAGGCGTCGTTGGTGTCGGCAGGCGTGCCCATGCGGATGTCCGTCGCTGGCTTGCCCCTGCGCCACTGACATCATCTCTGACGTCGACGGTTGCCGTCGGCACCCCCCACGCCTCCCTGTGCGGTCCCGTCCGAGGTCGGTGGTTTGCTGAGGGGTGTGTGCTGGGAGGCCGGTGCTGTAGGAATTTCCACAAGAGGGAGAGGGCGAGGGGTTCTCCATAGCTATGGATCTATTAGAAACAACCAAAAAAAATAAAAGAGAAACAACCAACTTATCATCCTATATATACAACATGGTAGCCAAGAGCCATCCTGCATGCATTCTGCAGGAATTTCCACGAGAGGGAGAGGGAGAGTGCCACCACCCGTCACTGCTTGATGGTTTTACTATCACCTGTGGATCTATTGGAAAGCTTATCGTCAAACTGTTGTAAATGAGATGTCATGGATGACATAGGGTTGAGGTTTATGCAAACATGAAATGTGGTTTATTATTGGTTATGAAATCTTGTGGTTGTAGTAGATTATTACGTGCTACCATTGGAAAATTGTATAAATAGACTACCCTTAAATAAATTTGTCTATAAACTGGAAAAACAATGGTATCAAATATGAGGCTAACAAAAGTGAGGGCGCAGGCGCGTAGGCACTCAACCGCTCATGTTGGTGGAACATCACTAATTATTTTTCACCTCAACTCGGATGAATTTTCTTCAATTTCACCACCGGTACTTAAACTTGACCGACGGTGTCATCTCAGTCCCCGAACTTTGAAAGTGTAGGATCTCTGGTTAGCCTAGAGAGGATAAATAGGCCTGTTAAAACAAAACTTAACCAAATGTCAAATTCAACCCACGGCACTGCTGCTCTGAGCCCGTGGCACTGCCGTCCTGCGGCACTGCCGGGCCATAACAGCGGCACTACCGCACCTGCAGACAATTTTGTGATACAGTTCAAAATCTATGGATGGAAACTTAGATCGAAGAAATTACTGAGCTTTCTACAGGGTAGTAGATCACATATTGACAGCACAAAGTGGTAGCACAAATGTATGCAAGTAGATTGACCTCAAACCCTAAAAATCACCTCAACAACAATATGAAATGCAATGAAAGTAAATCAAGCACAAGGTGGCACAAGCATTTATCCCGTGGTTCAGTTCGTCACCAAGGCTTACCTAAGTCCACGTTGTAGAGATTAGCCACTAAGGCTTAGGGCTTTGCAACCCTTCCTCGATCTCAAGTCAAAAGAGTTAACTCTTGAGATGGGGGGTGAGTTTACTAGTTTCAAGAGATTGTTACAAACCTCCCGGGGCTACCACATAAGTTGACAAACGCCACGGACGACGCTCTAGCCGACGAGCAAGCTCTAAGAGTAACAAACACAATCCATCGGCTAAAACACGAACCAACTGCTCTTAGGCTTTGGGAATCAATGGATCTGCTTTCTAATCGAGTTTTGGAGCCTTTTCTCTCAAGGATTAATGGGAAAATCACAAAGGAATGCTTGGGAGCTCAAAGTCACCAATGGAGAAGATAGAGAACAAGAACTGAGCAACTGGGGCTGGGCAGAGGTGGAAGAAGAGCCGTTGAAGGGGTGTGTGAGAGGCATAAATACCCCTAACCCCAACGGTCAGTTAAGTCGCGGCAGTGCCGCGGCTCAACTGCGGTAGTGCCGCACTGCGGCAGTGCCTCTCTTCAGGTGCCGCACTGCGGCAGTGCCTCTTTTTAGGTGCCGCACTGCCGCACCAGACAAGACAACAATGGTGAAAATAGTGAAAGTTAGGCCGTCTTAGCTGAGCAACGGAGGAAGTATGTGCATAAGATTGAGCACTTGATTGTACACTTTAGCAAGTTTATTATGTCCCCTTTATAGTACGACATTCCTATACTCAAATTCGAAATATAAAAGAATTTAAACCTCCTTTGAGTTTGATGTCGTCACTATTTGTAATTGGGGGCTCCTCCATTTTGTATAATATCCTTGATTGTAAATTTCGTGCTTGTCATCTCGATAAATCTCATTAGTCCTCTAATTGCACGATCATTATCACCAAAACCCACAATTAGAGATTGATTGCACTTTCACAAAGTGATATCTGTGGATCTCTAAACTTGTCTTCCCACTCCATGAACTTCCAAGGTGATCACTGCCGGTTCCTAAGCTTGACCGGTGGTGTCATTCTGGTTTCTGAACTTAGTTTTGAGTCTCATATGGGTTCAAACGGGGCCTAATAACCCACTCTATATGCTAATATAGTAAGTTGACGTTTGATGTAGACCCGACATGCATGTGGAATATATCTATATTTTAACTGTTTAGAGTTTTAAAATGCACCATTGATCCCTAAACTTAGCAGGCAGTGTCATCACGGTCCACGAGGTCCACTTGTCAAAGATAAGGAATACAGAGGAGAGGTGGACCCCACGTGTTGGGTCGCACTGTCAGCGTATAGAGTGCATTAGGCCCCGTTTCGACCAAATGAGACTGAAAACTAAGTTTAGGGTCTAGAATGATACCATTGGTCAAGTTTAGAGACCGACGGTGATCACATTGGAAGTTTATGACTGTGATGACATCGTTGGCCGAGTTTAGAGATCTACACAAATCACTTTGGAAGTTCGGGACCAGGATAACACGACTAGTTTAAGTTTAGGGACCGATGGGGAATTTTACTCGTTGTATAACCATTCAAATATTTCCCTGTCACTGCGGCTGCCTACTATGTGCCAGCGAATTTTGCAGTCGTTGATGCTCTTGCTTCTATTACCGGCAAGCCGTGGCAGCGTCTATTTGTAGCCGACAGAGTGCAACACACAGGCAGTTGCATGAATCCAACGTGACGTCTATAATTTGGAGGGCCATCGCTATTTCTGCCTGGCCCACCTGTCAGCCAGCGCCATCCCTGTTCCTTATAAAGAAAGGATCGAGGACGCGACGCTAGCTGCAGGAAGCTAGAAGAGAGAGCCGCAGGTTAGCCGGCGACGAGGAGGAACGAATCAGAGGCGCCCAGGAGACCCGGCCGCGATGGCTCCGCGCAGATCGGCGGCGACGTGCCTGTGGCTCGCTCTCGCCGCGGCCACCCTGGCGCTGGCCCAGGTGCTCGATTGATCATTCGCTGAAAGTCTCCGGCTAGCAGCTCCTCTGATGCATGCCATGCCATTGTCGCTGTTCAGGCGCAGGGAGGATCAGCGGCGGACCTGGAGAAGGTTACGGCCAAGACCTTCTTCGATATCCAGATCGACGGCAAGCCTGCAGGTTTCTCCGTGCATGCATGGTTACCATTTCATGCACCTGAACATGCTATCAGAAATTCAGAATTTTCGGGGCTGAGATTTGCCGGCTTGATTATCTTGAGATGATATATTGCTCTCCCTCTCCCTGCATGTTGCATGGTCATACTGAATTACTGATGCTCGATGCCGCTCCTAATCACAACTTAATTTCACATGCACACAGGCCGGATCGTGCTAGGACTGTTTGGGGACACTGTTCCTAAAACAGCAGGTACTATATGCATATATATCATCTCAATTTGCTAATAATACTAGTTCACAGATGAACAAATGTTGTGTTACTGTTTTTCTTGTGAGTTGTTGGTAGGAACGCTAACTACTGTCCATGTGTACCTTTCCGTTTTCTTACAGAGAATTTCCGAGCACTTTGCACAGGGGAGAAAGGAATGGCCAAGTCCGGCAAGCCTCTGTGGTACAAGGGATCGACATTCCACAGGATCATCCCAGGATTCATGATCCAAGGAGGAGATTTCACAAACGGCAACGGGACGGGGACTGAATCCATCTATGGCAGCACGATCTTCCCTGACGAGAACTTCAAGCTCAACCACACTGAAGCCGGTACTTACATACTGACTACCAAAACGCTGAGCTGAAACCTGAAACCTCTGATGAACAAGAACTGAACTGTGTGGGATCTGATCGGTCTGCAGGCATGCTGTCCATGGCCAACTACGGGCCAGACTCCAACGGCTCCCAGTTCTTCATCACCACTGTAGAAGAAAACAAGTAATAATCAATCCCTTACCCCCTACAGATCTCTTGCTCAAAAAAAAAAAATCAATCCCTTGAATGTTCTTGAGCACAGCTGTGATGAGTTTACATGCATTTCGTTTTGACTTTTGAGATTGTTTATTGTCGCTGATATATGGTGCCTACTACCTGCTACTTGGTTCATTTTGTGCGTGCAAATTGAAGGTTGCCGAAGAAGCTGGACGGGAAACATGTTGTGTTTGGCAAGGTGGTGGAAGGGATGGACGTCGTCCGCAAGATCGAAGCTGAAGGCCAAGCGACCGGCGTGCCCAAGGCCAAGGTCGCCATAGTCAACAGCGGGCAGCTCACCTGATGCTGCCCATCATGATCTCTGATCTGATGATGAACTCATGATCCATCCATCTTGTTAAGAAACCAAATATGGTTGTGTTTTTCAGTGTGCCGTCCCATGTTGTTGTTACGGTGCGGAGGCTAGACGCCATTGTATCGCAGCTCTCACTTCTCTCTTAACGAAACACATGCAAAAAAAAAATGTTGTTGTCACAGTGGCACTCCATTTGTTTGGTTGGAGTTCTTATATACTACTCTCTCATTTTCTAAATTGTAAGTCGTTTTGGCTTAGCTTTAGTAAAGCTTATGAATCTAGGAAAACCAGAACAACTTTGCTTATCTAATTTCACTGAAAATTTTATATGATGAAGACTAGCAAAGGCCACTTGCTTTGCTTGTATAGATTATGTTAACATGTACATGCACCGAGAGCCGTTTTAAATACATGATTTTTATAGAAATCGTATATAAATTTCACAAGCATAACCACTCAAGTGAGTGCCCACTGCCTCTGCCTCTGCCTCTGCCGTCCGGGGCGGAGCAAACAGAGCCGTCACACTGACATGTAGGACCCAGGGATCGTGCCTGCCCCACATGTCAGCCAGCAAGGGGCTTCCTCTGCTGCTCTCCTTATTTGGTGGTTTCTCTCGTGGACGAGGGGAAGACTGCAGAAGTGCGGCAAAACGATCTGATCTAGCAGAATTCTCTCGACCTCATCGGCGGCGGCGGAGGAGCGTGCGGATCGGAGATGGCGCCGAGCGGGTGGAGGAGGAGCGCGGCGGCGCGGGCCGCCTGGCGACCCGCCACGGTGTGCCTGTGGCTCGCGCTCGCCGCCGCCGCCCTGACGCTCGCCCAGGTGCTCGTCAACCTCGTCCGTCCCTTGCCCACAAGCCCATGATTTGCTCCTCCAACCTCTCTCCCTGTGTTTTTTTCCCGATCTGATTAGAGACTGCGCAGGATTGCTCGTCGATATGACTATTACTGACGCTTGCGCTAGTTTCTGAATGACTGAATCTGTTGGATCGGGATCCAAGCAGCTAACCGTTGTGTTTGGCTGCTGATTTGTTAGGCTAAGAAGGACCTGACGGAGGTTACCCACAAGGTCTACTTCGACATCGAGATCGACGGCAAGCCCGCAGGTTTGTGGCGGTACCCTCTCACTTTCTGCAATGTCAGATACTCAGATCAGCACGCTGCGTCGTACCAAAGTGGAGCAATAGGACGACTTCAGATGTCTAGCTATTTGATTCCACTAGTTTATGTTGCACTCTACTCACATTAGATTGGTGTCTCTGCTCAACCACCAGTGCTTAAAGCCTTACAGTATAAAGTCATTTGTTTCTGTTGCATGCAGCATGCCATGTGGAGTGATTGCTGCTGCTAGGTTTATCCGATTTTATATTGGGTATATGCCTATGCCTTGTTTTCTTTGGTCTTATAAGTTATTTGTATGAAGGAGAAATGTCAACATGGTGTTTGTGTATGAATGTCGTTCCTCCACTTACTAACTGATTGACTCATCGGTGCTTACTTGCTTCTGAACTGTCATAGGTCGGATTGTCATGGGGCTTTTTGGGAAAACTGTTCCTAAGACAGCAGGTATTATCAAGTTATTATTAACAATTCGATACTATTTTCACATGGGATAAGAGAAAACTAATGGACCTTCTTGTTTTCCTACAGAGAACTTCCGAGCTCTTTGCACAGGTATGTTATATGTTAAGAATGTTATTATTACCCTTGTTATAGTTTCCTAATGATTAAAGTCGTGGTAGTTGGCAGTCTTAATTGAAATTGTTTTGTCATGCACCATAGTATAGTTTGGTCACATCCAATAAAAAATGGGCAGCTTCTCCAAACAAAAAAACTAACAGATGTGCACATTCTTAATCTTATTTTGTGGGAAAAGTAAAAATGAACATCATCAATTACAATAGTGTTATTGCATTCATCATATATAAGTACAATGTTATTTTAGCCTGCCATATAATGGAAGAGGTCCCATTCCGAATAGTGAATAGTTTTACATCTGTGAAATATCTTTCTAAGTGATGTCTTATTAAATAGGCTCAAGTCACTTGTTTGGTTTTGGTTTCATGTGGCTCTCAACTTTCTTGTTATACAGGAGAGAAAGGAGTTGGCAAGAGTGGCAAAGCCCTCCACTACAAGGGAAGTACATTCCACAGAATTATTCCCAGCTTCATGCTCCAAGGAGGTGACTTCACTCTTGGGGATGGGAGGGGTGGTGAATCTATCTATGGCTTGAAGTTTGCTGATGAGAACTTCAAGATCAAGCACACTGGACCAGGTCGTCAATTATGCCTTAGAATTTTTTAGGTGGCCCTGAAAAGGGATCATATCTGTTACATAGAAATAATTTATTTGAGTGGTTTGTTACTTGTTAGGATTTTTTACTACTAGGTTTGTTAAACTCATAACATGTTGTTGGTGACTAATTCTTGCGTCAGGCCTTCTGTCCATGGCCAATGCCGGGTCAAATACAAATGGATCTCAGTTTTTCATCACCACTGTGACAACAAGCTGGTAAGTAATATTCACAGGTCTTTGTAACAGTGACCTTATTTTCCTCCAATCTTGACTGAAGGTTTTTCTTAATCTGTTGAAGATTTATGCTGATTACCTCCTGCTTTTATTTTGTGTGTGTTAGGTTGGACGGGAAGCATGTTGTGTTTGGCAAGGTGTTGTCTGGAATGGATGTTGTGTACAAGGTCGAAGCTGAAGGCCGGCAGAGTGGGCAACCAAAGAGCAAGGTTGTCATAGCAGATAGCGGCGAGCTGCCGATGTGATGAGCTGAACTGATGTTCCATCTTGAAGCATAATAAGAAGTTGCTAGTGGTCGTTTGTCGTTCTAGAACTGTTATTAGTGTTCTGTTTACTACAGTGACTTTCTTGTGTACTTTGTTGGAAAGTTTTAAAAGGTTGAACTAATGGGTCTCACACTTCTGCATCGTTTTCAGTTTCATCTGCCAGAATAGTCTTGTGCTTGTTTATTTACTACGCCATCTTAGAAGTAAAATGTTCTATTAAATATTGAATTGAATAAGGTTAGTTGAAATGCGTCTGGTGGAGGCTCCATGGAATCAAGAACGAGCATACATCTGCGAGTGTTGATAGTACATGAGCAATACTTTGCTATCTTTGGTGTTAACAATGATGTATGTATTTTATGAACAAACCTCGAACGTGTGAGGGTGCACCACAGACTCCATCTCGAATGCCATTTTAAAAAAGCACACAATTTTTAATCACACAGTTTTTCAAAGGTGTTCGTAAGATATCAGACCTTGAACATTGCAGCGACCAGACCTTCGACTTTAAGCGTAGACGTGTTTGCTAGGGTTCCGATTCTTGTTTTTATTTTTTATCTGAATTTTTTAACTATATTTTAATTAGAATTATTTGGTGGAACCTAAAGATCAGGTCGCTAATTCAGATCAAATGAATTGGAATATAGCAAATCAACTAAAATGTCATTTCTCTCTTCTAGTTCACAAAACTGAAGAACTAGAATAAAGTGAAACACCTGAAATGTCATTTCTCTTTTCTAGTTTTGTGAACAAGCTTGTGGATCGGTGGTTGGCTCACCCTAGTGTGAACCAACTGATCGGGAGTTCAACTCCTTGCGTGTCTCACATACGTAAAATTGTGTGTTGTAAATAAACTCTCTCATCGACAATGTCATGGCTGGTCGGGAGGTATTTTTTAGAAAAGCTGGTCAGGAGCTCGACTCCCTGCGTGTCTCACATTAACATACTTAAAATTGTGTGTTGTAAATAAACTCTCTCATCGACAATGTCATGATTTAGGGGGTTTTGTCGGCTAGCGTGGTTGAGATCTTATATCTTAAAAACAATACTCTGGGAGAGGTCATACCTCAGCTGGTCCAAACCGAAGCTGAAGTGTTTTTTGTCTATTTCTTGTGGAAACGTTTTTCAATTGCCATGCCGATTCTATCAAAAAACAGAAATGGTCCTCTCAGGCAAACATGTCTTAACATGACTACATGAGAGAAGAAAAATCAGGCAATCGAGGTAGCTATAGCCGCACACGACATGACTTTTTTTTGTCAGACCACCTCTTTATCGTGTGCACTATCAAACACCTAAAACTCTCTCTTCTGGTTCCAAAGGATGAAACTTTTTGTTTGAATCTAATGAAGATATATCCACTCATGTTGTGTTTGGCATGGATTCTATCGATTTTATCCGTTAATAGCATTGATCCTCTCAATCCAATTGCGCACTAACATGAGAGTGCAGAAAAATATCACACGCACGAGTTAGAAGTGGTCCACACACGAAATAAAGTATTTTGTCCGAACGCTTCTTTACCTCGCACTAAACAAACACCGAAAACCTAAATTGCCATTTTTTTTATATATAATTCAAAAACGCTAGAAGTTTTTGCCTGATTCCTATAGAATCGTTTTGTGTTGCGTTCGACATAAATTCTATCTAAAAATGGAAGTGATTCTGTCATCCAAATGTTCCAGAGACATGGGAGATATCATGCTTGCAAGGGATATATGACACACGTGAATGAAAGCGTGCGAGGCATATACGACACACGAAATGAAATACTTTGTCTAAATGCCTCTATCTCGTAAAATAAACAAACACCTAAAACGCCAAAACTTCGAAATTTTTTGTCTGATTCCCATGGAAACTTTCCGACTGTTTCGCATTTGACATAGATTTTATCCAAAATTGAAATGGATTCTCTCATCCAAATGCCCAGAGTATATAAAAAACATACGACACACACGAAATGAAATATTTTTTCTGAACGCCTCTTTTACCTTGCGGAAACTCTACTACGTGACGGGTCCCGCGATTGGGGAGCGCCCGACCCGTCGCCCTCCTCGCGCTTGCCTCCTCCCCCCGAGCTCCTCCCTCCCCTCCCCTCTCGCGCCTGCGCCGCAGACGAAGAAGACGATGCCGGCAGCTAGGGTCCCGGCAACCTCGTCGGAGACGAAGAAGACAACGAGCTCGCGCCTCACCAGTCTCTCCCCCTCTCCTTCCCAACTCTGGCGGGCATAGAAGGGCCCGACCGGGGGGAGGCAGGCCGTCCAGGCGGTGGGGAAGGAGGTCGGGTGGCTTAGGGGCCCCTGGTAGCGCCGGTGGCGCCCGGGCCAGGGAGGGGCGGGGGCGCCATGGCCGGAGGGGGAGGGGAAGAAGGTGGCTACCGCGTGCGCTAGGGTTCGTCGAAGCTCTGGCGAACCCTAGCACCCACGCGCGGGGCGGTGGTCAGCGGCGGGGGCGAGCACGACGAGGAGGATGGGTCGAGGAGCGGGAGGTGCTTGACGGCGAGGTCGACGGCGAGGCAGCCGGCGGCAGGGAAGGAGGTGGGGGTGGGCGAGGAAGGGCGCCCGTGAGAGATAGACGAAGGTCACGCCTTAACGTCCTCCTTTACCTTGTACATACAATAAATAAACACCTAAAATATCGTTTCTCTCTTCTAGCTCAAAAAGGCTAAAATGTTTCTCACTGATCTTCGTGTAAAAATTTGGCACAAAATTTACCAATTCTAACCTAAAATGATACTCCCTCCGTTCCACATTATAAATCGCTTTGACTTTTGGGATTCATCCATTTTGCTATGCATCTAGACATATTATTATATCTAGATGCATAGCAAAATGAATGTACCAAAAAAATCAAAGTGACTTATAATTTAGAACAGAGGGAGTATCAACTGTCATGTCCAAACGTGACCTAAATATCATTGGACATGCAAAAGGATCAAATGTGGCGAGCAGGTATGGCCCCGCACACAAACGAAAAAATTTGTGTCTCGTACACCGGACAATATCCAAATAGCTCCGTGGAATCCGAGCCCACACAATCGGGACCGTGCGTTCCAGATCCGACGGTCCGAAGCGAGACGACTACCGCCGCGGGGAGAAGCAGTGTGCGGCCGCAGCCCGCAGGAGGCTAATAATTGGCGGCCCGGGTTTCGCCCTCTCTCACCCATCACCGCGAAGAACACAAAACACAAGTAGGGTTAGGAAGGCGACGCGGCGGCGGCGGAGGCGGCGGGCGGCGAGCGGCGAGCGGCGAGAGCGTGAGGAGGAGGAGGAGGAGGAGGGGTCGGCCATGACGGGGAAGGCGAAGCCGAAGAAGCACACGGCGAAGGAGATCGCCGAGAAGATCGCCGCGGCGACGACGAACCGCGGCGGTGGCAAGGCTGGGCAGGCGGACCGGCTGGGGCAGGACAAGGGCGGGCACGCGAAGCTGGCGTGCCCACTCTGCCGCATCCCGGCGCCCGACATCAAGTCTATGCAGATCCACCATGAGGCGCGCCACCCCAAGCTTCCCTTCGAGCCGGAGAAGCTCGTCAACCTGCACTCCTCCGCCCCCGCCGCCGCCACCGAGGCCACCACCTCCAAGCCCAAGCCCGGCGTCCGCGGCAGCCTCAAGAAGTAGCTTGCTGGCTGGCTTGCCTGCCTGCTCGGGGTAATTCCCTTCAATTTCAATCCCATCCACCGACCCGATCTATAAACAATCAAACTACCGACCTCTGGACTCCGGTCCGGTGGTGGCTGCCGCAGTCGGCCTGCGGTGTACTGTTAGTCTGCTGCTGCTTTTCGTTGTCATACTGCTGGTACATGTGTTATGTGATAGATGTGTCAACTATATCTCGTCGCCGGCAACTCTGGCATGTTTAAGTATGTGTTGCTGCTCCGTGATGCCAGCGACGGCTGCTAGTAATGTTAATGTCGATCGGGTCTCCTTGAACAATGGCGGAAATCTGTTGCTTGTTTACTTTCTTTTAATGGCAAGTAAAGTTTATGAATTGGGAATTCTTTTGTTCGCTGTTTAATACTGTCAGCTGAGGGTTACGGGTTTCATTTTCATGAGGCGGATCTTATCTTGTCATAGGTATAAATAATTCGTATTGTTGGATGTGCTTGGCTAGCCCAAATCTTCACCTGCTTTGCTTATGCCTTGGACTAGCGAGGAGAGTTACCTTTGTTTACGACTGGACAATTGTTAGGCCTAGTTGTTATCGGTTTGTGGCTAGAAATGAAAGGCAGTTGTCTAGTTTGAGTCATATGCCAAAGGACGCCTAGCTCAAACGGTTAGGTGACCCAGCGGCACTCCTCAGGTCCTGAGTTCGACTCCCCGTGGGAGCGAATTTCAGGCCGAGGTTAAAAAAATCCCCTCGCCCGTCCCCATGTGCCAAAGCACAGTTATGGCCCGGCCCGGTTCTCACAGGGCAACGGATACCGCTGCGTCAGGATGGGGGCGGGGGTTCGGGGGTTTTCTCGATCTGTGTGAGAAGATCTTCTTCTCAAAGGGAAACCCGGGGGCCATCATAACCCCCCGCAGGTCAAGTTTTTTTAGTTCGAGTCATATGCAAATGCTGGAGTTCATTATTGATTTCAGTTCCTCCTCACATGGTTAAGTATATGTCTTGAGTTCATCGCTAGACTATGTTTAGTATTTTTGCATGGGTACTGGTTTCCTAGATCCCAACATCCAAAGTGCTGAAAGGCATTCATGAGAGATGAATAACGTAACGGATAACCAATTAACCATGCACTCCCTCCCTCCTTTTATATTTTGAGCTAACCGACATAAAAGGCGGGAGGGAGTATCTTTTGTTTAAAATGCTGGAGTAACGCCATATTAATGACAGTCTTCCTGAGACAGTTGGCTGCCTGGCTGGGTCGCTTGCCTGTTTGGGGTAATTCCCTTCGATTTCAATCCGATCCACCAACCTGATCTATAATGAATCAAACTACCGGTCTCCGGTCCGGTGGCGGCTGCCGCAGTCGGCCTGCAGTGTACTGTTAGTCTGCTGCTGCTTTTCGTTGTTATACTGTTGGTACATGTGTCATGTGATAGATGTGTCAACTATATATCAATCTCGTCGCCGGCAACTCTGGCATGTTTAACTATGTGTCGCTGCTCTGATGCCGGCGACGGCTGCTAGTACTGTTGATGTTGATCGGGTCTCCTTGAACAATGGCAGAAATCTATTGCTTGTTTACTTTCATCTATCTAATGGCAAGTAAAGTTAATGAATTGGGAATTCTTTTGTTCGTTGTTGAATACTGTCAGCTTAGAGTTAAGGGTTTCATTTTCGTGATGCAGATCTTATCTTGTCATTAGTAGGTATAAATAAATCGTATTGTTGGATAAGCTCGGCTAGCCCAAATCTTCAGCTGCTTTGCTTATGCCCTGGACGAGCGAGGAGGGTTGCCTTTGTTTACGACTGGACAATTGTTAGGGGCCTAGTTGTTAGGTTTATGTATTGTGACTAGAAATGAAAGGCATTTGTCTAGTTTGAGTCATATGCAAATGCTGGAGTTCGTTACTGATTTCAGTTCCTCTTCACATGGTTAAGTATATGTCTTGAGTTCGTTGCTAGACTAAGTTTACTATTTTTGCATGGGTACTAGTTTCCTAGATCCCAACTTCCAAAGTGCTGAAAGGCATTCATGAGAGATGAGTAACGTAATGGATAAGCAATTAACCATGTACTCCCACCCTCCTTTTATATTTTGAGCTAACCGCCGCTAACCGACATAAAAGGCGGGAGGGAGTATCTTTTGTTTAAAATGCTGGAGTGACGCCATATTAATGACTATGCTAATTATTTGTTGTTGTCTTCCTGGGAGAATTGTTTGCTCACGAGTATAAGCAGCACTTCTGACAATATTGCATCACCAGACTGTCATTTGAAGTTGGATATGTCGTTTCAGCGATGTACAAATTTTAGGGTCTTCCAAGCCTCAAGCTTACTATTACCCCCTCAATGTAACTGAACATTTATTCATTTGCTTGGTAACTTTAGTGCTTCCGTGATTGATTACTTGTATAAAAGTGCAGGCCTATCAAATTGTAATCCGTTCAACGCCCGTCTTTACGCTCTATTTGATCCTTTCAGCCATAATATTCCTTATGATTAATCTACAAAATAAGATCCCACATGATTTGGTTCTAACGAAGAAAAAATGATTACATGTGGATCCTAAACGTTATACAAACAATTGTGACGATATGTTATACAAACAATTGTGACAAGATTAGTTTTGGCTACCTCCAGATAAAGTAAACCTAACATTTTTTTTTTGCCTCTGCCGATTAAATATGACTTACCAATTGCGGCACAAACAAAACATACCCAACTAGACAACCTCACCCTAGCACAACCCGCAACCCACGGTCCCACACACCTCACAACATGTTGTCATACGTAAGGGATAACCTAGGGCGTTTTTCTAGGTACGTGTTGACGCTAAAAATCAACACAGGAGTCACCGATGACTAATCTAATCTAAATAAATATGTTATTTTACTTGTTTCCTGCTAGCAAAAGTTTAGCCCTGTCACATCGATTCTTTGGATATCAATTAGGAGTATTAAACATAGGCTAATTACAAAACTAATTACACATATTGAGGCTAATTTGCGAGACGAATCTATTAAGTCTAATTAGTCCACGATTTGACAAGGTTGTGCTACAGTAAAACATTTGCTAATTATGGATTAATTAGGCTTAATAAATTCATCTTGCTAATTAGTTTACTCATGTGCAATTAGTTTTATAATTAGCTTATGTTTAGTCCTCCTAGTTAGCATCCGAACATCCCTAGTTAGCATCCGAACATCCGATGTGACACGACTAAACTTTAGCCACTGGATCCAGACACAGCCTAGCACACGGCGGTATGAATATCAACGCTCATGGCCAACCTTCGGCTTGCCCCCACATGGCCACTTGCCTCACCCACCACCAAGGTCCTCGACCCGCCGGCTGGCCACTTGCCTCGCCCACCACCAAGGTCCTCAACCCGCCGGCTACCACCACCACCGCTGAACCCCTCCTTGTACCGTCTCCCCCACCCCCCTGCCATGGGGACCCATCCCTTCCCCTCGTTGAAAACCCTAACCCTAAATCTGCATTGTTGTTGTCTTGTCCACTGCGACGACCTTGCCGCCGTTCGCCCCGCACACCCCCTGCCCCCCTCCCTCCCTAGCGATGCAAGCGCGCTAAATAAAGATCGTGGCTTCCTCATCGATCCAAAAGGATTAGGTAAAGTTTAATGTTGTTTTACAAAGCTACGAAAGGTTCTATTACCTGGCGTAGCGCTCGCGCAGCACAATCAGGGATACATATTTAATCCTACAATCTGAATATACCTTGGATTGTACTATTCAATTCCGACCGTATAAAAAATTGCACAGGGGATGCATAGACAGCTTCGGTAACTTTTATACATAGCTGGAAGTACAGACAGCATCGGAAATAGAGAAGATAAACGCATATACAACAAAAAGGCACAGTACGAGTATGCATTGTCCAATTGTTCCAAAATCTGATACACGGATACGTGAACTTTGGAGTATTATTTTGACTCTCCCTTGAATACAGAGAACAGGCTGGATTCCATCATCACAGAAGAAAAGTTTGTCTGCCACGAGTATGCTTGCTCTAGTGCATTGCAGCTTCACTTCTTAGGCATAAATGATGTTCTGCCAACGCAAAAGATAAACTCAAGTTAGGAAAAAAAATCTGTGCAATAACAACAGACTGTACTTGTGTTTTGAGTGTTAATATACAGATGATAAAGAAGGGATATATGGCATACAATGTGGATGCTCCCAAATTCAGAAGACAGACAAATAGGTCAAGCAATCAGGGCAAGTACCTTTCCTTGGTGAGGTTAATCCAACAACTGCAGTTAGCCTTGGACCTGTACAAGACAAAACTGTTAAAGTCGAAGGATCAATGCACCTAAATCAAAAGGGTATCTTCTGCAAAAAAAAAAGAACGTACGGAGAGCTCTACGCTCTGTGCGGGGTCGGGGGGAAGGGTGTCAGTGGCAAGCTTTACCCTTGCCTGTGCAATGCAAGGAAACTACGACTCGAACCCGGAACCTTCCGGTCACAGGCGGTAAGACTCTACCAGTTGCATCAGGAGCAAAAGCTGAGAAGAAAAATTCCGCCGGATACCATAATATCAAGATTATGCTCAGGATGTGATACTTTTTCAGTACCCTGCCATTCTTCCTGATAATGGAACCTTGTTTGAATGCTTGAAATTGGTAGTAATTATGTGGAGGATGACCCTAGGCAAGATTGGTATTATACAACAAAGACATGAAATAAATCTGCTGTTGCTGTCCAAGAAAAACAATTGAGGCAATCCATCTGCCTCTCTGGGGTCTTAGGATCAATGGAGCCCCTGAAGGAGCTCCCTTCTGCCTTGGTGGTTGGTAGACCCTCCACAAGATGAGGTTGCAACTAACGGGCACCCAGAACTCTCTGAGCTTCATTGTAGCGAGCCCAAATAACCAGGTAAAGACCAGCAATGATGAAGAGTCCCCCAATAACACTGAAACGAATAAAATACAGATGTAAACAAGGTCAGAATTTAAAAGTTGCCTCATACTCCCTCCGTTCCTTAATATAAGCCATATAGTTTTTAGCATCAATATTAACGCACGACTTGAGGAAGGATATGAGACCGAGGAAAAAAAGGAAAATCAGGCCATCTTCTCTCTTCCAATCAGATTGCTTCCTAAATCTAAGGGATTGGTTGGGGCATGTGCTATATACGGTGGGAAGGTTTCCAAACTCATCGGCGTGGGAGCTAATACGTACCTATATTTTGGAATTTTCTTTAGAAATCTATATGGCTTATATTAAGGAACGGAGGGAGTATTAGTTAGCCTCAAAGAATAATATAATATGTTGACCATGATTCATTAGTAACTGATGATGTTAGATGATCTCCAACCATGGGCCCTTGGATCCACGCCCTTATCGGGGGTGCCCAACCGTTCCATGGTTGGTGGCCCCCCATCGCACAGCGCCATAAAAAGGGAGGTGGGGGCCAGGGCACAAGACACGAGGTTCACTTGAGCCGCCAAACGCCCCACCGACAGTCCCTAAACCCTAACCGATCTAAGAGGGGGTGCTGTCAGCGCGGGAAGACCGCCACCGGCCACCGCCGCCTCCGCACCGCTGCCACCGCGACAGCGTCTTCACCGTGCCACCGACGAGCAACCTCATGGCTAGCTCATCTTCTACGAAGGCGGCCGATGGTTTGCACCTCCGCAACCTCTCTCTCCCTCTCCCTCTTTCTCTTCGTTTCTCGTTTTAGTTTATGTTCTAGGGTTTACACTTCATCAAATATCAGTAGGTATGCTAGATCTATGGCTAGTGATCCTGTAACGTTTCTATCAATAGTATTAGTCGCCTAACTAGGCGTAGATCTAGCTTATCGGGGTAGAAAACCGAGTAGCAGCAATTAGAAGGAGGTGAGAATCCGATTCGGATCTAAGCAGAGGGTTCATCGAACCCAAAACCCAAATCAGGTGAAGAAAAGGAGGAACAAAGGGTCTCGGTTTTGAAAAGGAACTCGAACCCTAACCCTAACCCGCGTAGAAAGCTTGGGGAAGAAGAACAATACTCAAACCCTAACTCTAACTCGACCTAACCCTAACCCTAACCCCAATCGGACAAGATCCGAGAAGAATAGAGCAAGATCAATCAGAGAGAAGAAGGGGAAAGGGGAAGGGCTTGGGAGACGGCTTACCTCGCTGCTGCACCGCGCTGCCGTCTCGTCGGTGCGCGAGAAGAAGGCCGAGCCACTACTACTCGTCGGGCTTTGCGCGAGCGCTGGTCAAGGGCACCTCGGCTAGGCCGCTCGACGGTGACGCGCTCACCCGCTGGGGAGCGCGTGCGTCGGCGAGGGGGCCGGCGACGGTGCCATCACCTCTCTGCTCTCGCTCGGTGGCTGTTGCGCGCTATGCTGAGAGAGGAAAGGGAGGGAGACAGAATGAGCCTAGGGTTTGGGGAGGGCGCCGCGTCACGTGGTTTTGATCTGCCAAAATCAACGCATGGTCGTTCAATCTGCATCGACGGCTAAGAGCTGTCGGGCCAGCATTTGGCCCAGGCGGGCGCGCGCGGCGGGCGGCTTTGCCGGCCCAGGCCCAGGTTGTGGCCTGGGAAGGCACAACGCACGCGAAAGCAGAGCAGGCCGGGCTGGATTCGCTGTTGGGCCGCGATAGTGCGCAGCACGCAAGCAGTTTCGGCCCAAGTTGCACAGTAACTTTTTTTGTTTGTTTTTTAATTTTCAGAAGCAAATTTTGATGTTTTTTACTAGTTTAAATCTCTGTCAAAATTTGAACTAATGGGATAATTTGTTCAGAGAGTAGATGAATGCTTCTGAAAAATAGATAAAGAATTTTTCTATATTTCTGCTGCAATGTTAAAGTTTATTATCTTCTAATTAAATTCGAACCAACAGGAGAATTTAATTTGAAGAGCAGTTGAATTTTATTCAGTAAATTATAATATTGTTATTTTTTGACCAACGTTGATAATAGCAACATTAAAATGATTATTCATAAGTTTTTTCATGCATTAATTCTATTTCTGCCCAACGGTGATGTAGAATTAGTGTATAAGAATGTTGTATGTTTAATTTTGACCAACGTTAAATTAAGGCATGCAATCTTTATGTCTTATTTTCTCACTTTCTCTGACACTATTTTTCATGACTCAATCCAATGGCTTTTATCTCGCACATACCGCCTCTTGAAGGGGGCAACTACAGGGTATGGCGAGAGAAGTATTATCGGTGTTTTGAGTTGCCACCAATAAGTAAATTTCTAATATTGCGCGTCTGGCCTGGATGGTGTGCTAAGAGGACACAAGGTTTATACTGGTTCAGGCAGAATATCCCTACGTCCAGTTCGTTGCTGCTGCTCATGTTACTAGCACTGAAAGTTCGTAGTAGGGGTTACAAATGGTCGAGAGAGGGATGGGTCCCAAGTCTCTGGTGGTGTGTTGCGTTGAGTTCCGATCGGTTCGGATTTGAGTCGAGCTCGGATGTGTTCGGATGCTGGATTGGGCTCGGTACCCTTAATGGGACGTCCCGCTTTCCCTTTTATTGGCTAAGGGAAAGCATGGGTTACAACGAAGGAAAAATAGGGGAATGAGAAGGAGAAGAAGTCCTTCAGGATCGATGGGTCCTTCTTTTCCTTCATGTGGGTTCTGCCGACCCTGTAGACATCAACAGGGATAGCTCCACGTCGCGTCCCTATCCGTCATTGGCGCCATGTATAGGCGTCATCTCCCAGTCATGGCGCTCCACTCCGTTCTGGCGAACGTCATGGTGAACTGACACGTCTGTTAGTGTTCGTACGAGGGTTAGTTAGAACAGTACTGGTACGCCCGACACCGTTCCTGATGTTAGTCCCTAGGTATGGCCCATCACGGCCACGGGTTATATCAGGGCATGTCGGTCACTTCCCTAGTGTCAGAGCTTTGACCTAGACCCATACGCTTGGACCTAAAGTGGTTGGCGGTGGTATGGGTCTTCGTTGGGCGAGACAGAGCCTCCAGCCTTGGGGTCGGGTGAGGCAGAGTTCCTCCCCAGAGGCCAGGCGAGGTGGAGCACAATCCCAAGGTTCGAGCGAGACAGAGCTTGGACTCAAGGGCCGGGCGAGGCAGAGCTTGGACCCAAGGGTTGGGCGAGGCGAAGCTTGGACCCGAGGGTCGGGCGAGGCAGAGCGCGGACCCAAGGGTCGGGCGAGGCGGAGCCCTACCCTCAGAGGTCGGGTGAGGCAGAACTAGCCCTCGGAGGTCGGGCATGGTGGAGTGTAGACCCGAGGGTCAGACGAGGTGGAGCTTGGACCCAAGGGCCACGCGAGGCAGAGCACTGACCCAAGGGTTGGGCGAGGTGGAGCCCTGCCCTCAGAGGTCGAGCGAGGTGAAGCCAGCCCTTGGAGGTTGGGTGAGGCAGAACCGGCCCTCAAAGGTCGAGCGAGGCGGAGCGTGGACCCAAGGGTTGGGCAAGGCAGAGCATTGCCCTTAGAGGTCGACTGAGGCAAAGCCAGCCCTTAGTGGTCGGGCAAGGCGAAATTGGCCCTCGGAGGTCGGGCAAGGCAGAGCGCGAACCCAAGGGTCGAGCGAGGCAGAGCTTGGACCCGAGAGTCGGGCGAGGCAGAGCCCTACCCTCAAAGGTCGGGCGAGGCGAAGTTAGCCCTCAGAGGTTGGGCGAGGGGGAACTAGCCCTTAGAGGCCGGGTGAGGTGGAGCTAGCATACCTAGGGGTTGGTAAGAGCGGTAATCACGCCCTTGACCACTCGGATGAATTAACGTTGATAGTTATTAGCTTCTCCTCTTTAGGTACCCTGGTATTGGTCCCCGACAGTATCCCCCGAGCCTATGGAGGAGTAGAATACTCCTTCGGAGGTTTTTTTGAACGGGAGGACTCTGAGGGCCCTGGCCTTCTTTTATCGCCCACAACATGTCTCAGGGACGTTGATTCCCTCTCGTTGAGGTTGGACCCTTCACGGGTATGGCCTTAAGATTTGGAGGGCTGTTAGCTGGCTAGTTTGAGTGGGGTCCTAGCATCCTATTCATGAGGATCTGGCTAGGGCCATATTGGTGACCAACTTTAGATTCTCAATGGTCAATCCATATAGTTCTTGGGTCTGTTCGACTAGTCCTGAGGGCTCTCTGCCTTTCTTCAAGAAAAACCATGGATCGTACCTGGCTAAGACTTGATTGTGGGCCATGATGTCCATGGCGCTCATGCACCTGGGTACTGGCCGCTTGCGGGCCCATCCCTTTCCATCCCTTATCCTAAGGGTGCCCGGAGCAGTTATCGAACCCGTCGATGGGCCAACCTTCGAACTCCTAGGCCCAGGCAGGCCGTGGAGGTGTTTTCTGATCCGTATTCCTCTTACTTATGACGAGTCATGGCCCATCCAAAGAGGTGAAATGTTTGGTGCGTTTTCCAAGGGGATGGACAGAGATTGCATGCGCACTTCCCACAGCGAGACGTTGTGGTAGATCATGGTAGGCATGGAGATCTAGGTGCATGGTTGATTTCCTCGTATCTGTCGCCCCTATAAAACCAAAGGGTTTGCCCTTAGGTTCTATACCTTGCATCCTTGCCTCCATAGCCATGACTACCACCACCAATCGCCTAGGGTTCCCCATCTCCGCATCCCCACCGCTATCGAGCCTGCATCCAACCGCCCCACCTCTAATGGATCCGTGGTACCACTCCGACATCACCTTCCAGTGCATGGAAGGTCTCGTCCGTCGTGGTCTTATCCGTGCACGGACCTTGGCCGAGGAGTGGTTGCTACCCAGTGAGAAGGAGCTACCATCACCGCTCGATGGCTACATAGTGTCGTTCGCCCACTTCCATGAGCGTGGGTTCATGACACCTGCCCACAAATTTCTCTAGGGGTTGCTGCACTACTATAGGATCGAGCTGCAGCATCTCAACACCAACGGGATACAACACATGGTGGCGTTCATCACCCTGTGTGAGGGATTCCTAGGGATCAGCCCCTACTTCGATCTGTGGAGGTACTTCTTTGCCATCACCCTCTAGAAGAAGAGGGAGAAGAGCGGTCGGCAGGAACTGCACATGCTGATGGGGTGCGTCGGCATCCAACTTTGGAACAACTGGGTCAGTGAGTATCCACCGATGCGGCTATCAACCTCCAACAAGGGGTGGCATTCGCAGTGGTTCTACCTCAAGAACGACGACGTCGCCCCTCTACCGGAGGCCCTGGAGTCATGGAGGAAGTGGGGTGTCCCGAAGAAGGACAAGAAGAAGATCCAGGACTACATCGCCGCCTTCCACATCCTAAAGGAGAGCGGCCTAAAGGGGTCGGGCATCATTGGGGCCTACCATGTAGGGAGGGTGGAGCCGTTGATGATGCGCGCGCTGCCATTATACGCGATGGCGCCCGAGGCATCGTTCGACGGAATGACGCTCACTGAGGGGGCGCTCCCCAACTCTGAGATCGCACAACACATCAAGGAGACAATGCAGTCCTCGTGGGATGGTGTAGGTTGTAACATCCCGGCCCAGGGCTTAACAGGATTAATAGGATACTCATACCAATAAGTTGCAACTTCTTTTCCGGAAGCCCATCTGCAAATAACTCTGAGGTTAAGCGTGCTTGGCCTGGAGTGATGGGTGACCGACCGGGAAGTTCTTCCTGGGTGCGCACGAGTGAGGACAAAGTGCGCAGAAAAGACCTGTGTTGGTCTGTGAGGGCAGTCTATATCCTAGAGAAGCTGCCAGATGTAAGCGGGCCTAGCCTCGGAGAGGCGGGACGTTACACAGGTGCCCCCCTCAATTTTGTTTACCTGGTGCCAGGGCATCCTCTGATGCGGCCAAAACTAGGCCACGTCGTCTTCGTAAGTTTCCACTCCTCATGCCTCCTCTTCAATTGATTTCCTATCCTCTTGATACTAACTTTGAGAGGGGCAGGACCAGCCAAGGGACCTCATCCTCATGGATCACCTAGCTCCATAGCCAAGGGATTCATCCATGAGGGTGGTGAATCATGCCGAGGGCGAGCGGCTGAGGAAGGTGAAGGAGGACAAGAGGAAGAAGAAGCAACGGAAGCTGTAGGCGCGGTAGCAAGGGGAGGACACCGACAACGATGACGATGATGATGATGGAGACGACGATGAGGTAGTCGACAACATCGAGTGGGATGAGAACAAGGATGTGCTGGCAGGTATTGGTTTGTCCTTGTAGGGGTCGGCACCCTCCCTGTTCCATGGAGGGGAGGGCACGTCTAGGGAGCCGGCGAAGATGGGCTATACCATCGGCCTACCCCAAGAGCCAACAGGGATGGGTGGCTCTGCCGCCATACCCGAGGTGCCAGTGGAGGACTCCACCATTGTGCCCCAAGATCCAAGGGGAGCGAGCCCCTCTGCCTAGGAGCAGGGGGTGGGCTCGAAATGGCCTTGCCCCGATGAGGTAGAGCAGAGGTTAGGGGGTTCGCCCCCCCCAAACGTATCTACTATCTGATGGCACTAAGGTGAGTCATCAGCTCCTCTGTTTTCCCCTATTTTGGTCAGATTTTATCATGACTTATGATTTTTGTCTCTTGCAACGTCGAAAGGCAACGTAATCCTTTAGCACTAGCGCCAAAGAAGAACATCGCCCTTCAAGCGAGGCGGTAGCCGTTGGCTAGCGTCGAGCCCATTTTGGGAGGGAGCGGCGCCAGTGTGACCCGTTTTGTTGACCCCTTCTAGTGTCGGAGGGAGTGTCCCAACAGAGACGTCACAACGAGGAGGGTCGGCAGTGATCGGAGCCAACTAGGAGCCGTCCTTGGCCCTAACATCGGTGAGCAATGGCTCGCTTGTGTGGGGCAAGCCCCTACTCTGGTGGGCGAGTCTAGAGGACCCAACGTCGATGCTCTTCACTCTTGATGATGCTGCAGAGAGCATGGAGCGGGAGAGCCTCGATGTGGGGATCGCATCCATGCTCGAAGCCCTAGACCACGCTCACGGTGGCTTGCGTGACGTTGTCGTTCCCTCCGGCCAAGTATTCGCTTGACCCTACTTCTCTGCCTTTTCTTTCTTTATATATTTTTTGTATTTTGACCATCCTCTCCTTTTAGTCCCTTATCGCTCACAGTCGGGGGAAGTCTTGGTTCCTTCATGAGTAGAAGGAAACCTGGGACCGCCTCATCGAGGAGGCATGGCTGCACAGGGAGGTGACCACTCAGCTTGTTGCTGCCTAGCAGAGGGTGGCCGAGCTGACTCCCCTTACCGAGGAGGCGGACAGTCTTTGGTTGCGGGTGGCCAAGGCCCATCGTCATGCTGACAAGGCCAAGAGGGCGTTCGAGGCCCTATCAGTGAGATCGTAGAGGGACAACGAGGAGGCTACCAAGGTTAGGAAGGAGCAGGACGAGCTGCTCCAAAAGGACACCAAGACTCGCTGGCGGATCCTCAACCTTCTAGCTGAGGTTGAGAAGGAACGGGAGTTGAAGCTGGGAGCCGAGGAGAAGCTCATGGCCCTAGAGAAGAGGGCAAGTCTAGATGCCGCGATGGTCGCCCAGCTGCGCAAGGAATGGGATGAGCTGCTCCAAACCATGGAGAGGCTCCGCTCGGAGTGAGGCATGGCTCGCAAGGAGCGTGACCAGGCCATCCGAGAGCGTGACTAGGCCTGCCAAGAGCGCGATGACATGTAGCAGAAGGTCGACTCCCTCCAAGCCAAGCTCAGAACCATGACGACCCAGAAGCTGGAGGCTGAGAGTGTCTCTACTAGGCTGGCCGCGGACCTCACCAAGGTGAGGAGGAACCTTTAGGCAGAGAGCGATGAGCTCGGTATCCTAAGCGCCACCCTCGGAGTGGTCTTCGATGACCTTGAGGTGGTGCGGTCAGAGGGTACTAGCTCACTGGCGGCCCATGCCATTGAGATCATAGCATGGGTGTGCTAGCTTGAGAGGAATGCACTTTGTGCCAGAGTCAACCAATCCTTCATGATTGCTCATTCCCATTACAAGGACAACATCGACCTGGAGATGATGAGCCATGGCTTCATGCCTAGCTATGAAGCCCATGAGCTAGAGGAGATGGAGATGGCAGTGGCTCCCCTTTCGCAGGACCTAGCAGAAAGAATAGAAAGCATAGTTCTCCCCCGGAGGGGTTAGTTAGCCAGATAGGTCGGGAAATTATTCATGTAACGAGTGGACAAGCTCTGACCTCTCTGTACTATCTGAACAAACTTATCATTTTGTTCGTTTGATCAAATTTGTTTTTCCTCCCTTTTTATGTGTGAAAAGGGGTCATGTATTCTAACCCTTTCGTTTGTTAAGATCATAGGGCCCGAGGTGTAGGAGGGAAACTCTGATCACACTGGTAAGCAAGAGTGCCGTAGCGCTAGGGCGTAGGTTTCTCGTAGTCCAACCAACCATGCTCAGTCGTTTGTTTCCGCGAACCTTGCCACTAGGTTTTTAATGTGAGGGAGGGGTTGGGCACAATGACTGTTTTAGAAAGGGTGTATGTATACCCTTATCAGCCTCTGAGTGAGACCTAACCCTTTACCATTGTTGGGGTCAGGTGTCACTAAGGATTGAGGAGAGGATAGCGAAACTAGTAGAAGAAAGCATCTCTTATTTTTGCACGTACCCCCTCCCTAGGATCTGAGCCATCATTCTGCGACCACGCATTTGGTCTCCTTACGAGTCCAACTTACCTTGAGCCCCCACGCGTAGCAGGGGTCTAGTCGAGGGTTTGCTCGTCTTTGTGATCGTTGCTCCGTCCGTGGTTTCCGCAACTGGAGGGGTTGAGCTAACATCACTTTCCTCGATGGCTCGAGCGATGCGCTTGGTGAGCTCGCTAATGGGCATGTTCGAGTGGAATCCGGGTCCATCGTTTGTGACGGGGTCGACAAAGGCCTCATGTGGCATTCCACTTCTTAACTCGTCTTCCAACAGATGCCTAAGTCATTCCGGAAGGTGACTCAGGTGGCCCGATGGCCTCCCCTCAATGGGGATTCTGTGGGCTCGGCTCGAGGTTAGGATCAAACGAGAAGGTTGAGATGACATTGTCCGCTTCTAAGCGGGTCGGGTGAAGGCTGCTGGGGCTCATCTACATTTTCTCCCCTGGCTCTGTTCAACGTGAGGCAGCCTCAGGACCTTCATGGGCCGGCCTTTGAACCCTAGTCAGTTTGATTCCTGATTTAGGGTCAGGCGGCTTGAGCCCTAAGCCACATGGGGCTTGGTAGGGGTCGAGCATGTTTCATGCGTCACCCTGTCCTTGGTTTCCACAACTAGAGGGACTGAGCTAACGACACTTGCCTTGATGGCCCGGGTGTCGCGCTCGATGACCTCGCTAATGGCCATGTTTGAGTGGAATCTAGGTCCATCATGTGCTGACGGGGTCGGCAGAGCCCTCATGTAACATTCTACTACTCCTTAACCCACCTTCCAGTAGATGCCTGAGCCATTCGATGGGCTTGGGTGGCCCGTTGGCCTCTCCTCGATGGAGATTCTGTGGGCATGGCTCAAGGTTAGGATCAAACGAGAAAGGTCTAGATGTCCCTGTCCGCTTCTGAGCGAGGTCGAGCAAGGCCGCTAGGGCTCATCTAAGTTTTTCTCCCCTAGCTCTGTTTGACATGAGGCGGCCTCGAGCCCTTCGTGGGCCAGCCTTCAAACCTCGGTCGGTCGCCGCTCATATCGAATGAGATGACTACCGCTTCGTGACGTGACACAAAGTGTTGTGATGCAGCAATTGCATATGCAATGCTTGGATGTATGGGATGAATATATAAATGAATGAATGTCTGATTGCATGCATGGGAATGGATGAATGAACGCTCATGTAATGGAAAAGAAAAGGTGGGAATCGGTAAAGTTACCTCGATGGCTCGAGTGACAGGTTTGGGGAGCTCTTACCGGATATGTCCGTGTGGGGTCTGGGTCTGACGTTCATGATAGAGCCGACGTAACCTTCATGGCATCCTACTTTTTCATACCAGTGTCTAGGCAGCGGCCTAAGCCGTCTGACTGACCTAGGTGGCTTGCTAGTCTCTCCTCGATGGAGATTCTGTTGGTGAGCCCCTCCAAACCCTTCTTGAGAAGGTGGA
Organism: Miscanthus floridulus; assembly: GCF_019320115.1. NCBI lineage: Eukaryota > Viridiplantae > Streptophyta > Magnoliopsida > Poales > Poaceae > Miscanthus > Miscanthus floridulus. The sequence goes on from NC_089597.1 coordinate 127,520,272, forward strand.
GGCTAAAACTCGAGGTGCGGGGACAAACACTCTAATCATGCTGGTGAGCAAAGACGCCATAGCTATTGGGGCTTATGTGTCTCGTAGTCCAACCAGCTTTACTCAGTGTTGTCTCCGCACACCATGCCTCTAGTTTTTTTAACATGAGGAGGGGTCAGGCATAGAGAATGTCTTTCGAATAGACACTCTTGCTAGCCCTCGAGCGATGCCTGACCCCCTACTGTTACTAGGGTCGAAGGCTCGGTAGCAAAATTAATGCATGTAAAGTAAGGGTGGCTTGTCTCTCGGCAGTGTCTTTGAGCCGTTCGATCAACCTGGGCATAGGATTTACCTTGATGGTAATAGTGATGGGATCGGGGAGCTCTTACTGGATATGATTGAGCGGGATCCGGGTCCATCATTAGTGATGGGGTCAGCATAACCCACATGGGGCATCCTGCTGCTCCCTACCCGTTTCTCGGCAGTGGCCAATCCATCCGATCGACTTGTGTTACCCGCTGAGACAAGACTTACCTACGGAGATAGAGGATGAGAACATCTCACGCAAGAATTTAGTTAGGCAGATAAGCCAAGCAAAGAACTTATAATAAATGAACAAGCTCTTAAATTTTGTTATAACAAAATAGCTTTTTAGTCCGTCTCCCCTTTTTTGTATAAAAAGGTTAGTGCATTCCAACCCTTTCCACCGTTAAGGTCGTAAAGCTCGAGGGGCGGGTGAGCAAATTTTGATTACGCTGGTGAGCAAAAGGCGCCGTAGCCGTCGAGGCATAGGTCTCTCACAATCCGACTAGTTATACTTAGAGTTTGTTCCCGCAACCCTAGTTCCTAGGTCTTAACGTGATAGGGGGTCTGGCATGGAGAAGTGTTTGCTAGGCGGACATACTCTTAAACGCGTACCGACCCTTTTCGTGGCTAAGGCCAAAAAGCCTAGGGTGTGGAAAAAAACTCTGATCACGCTGGTGAGCAAAGATGCCATAGCCATCGAGGCATAAGTTTCTCATAGTCCGACCAATTTTACTCAGCATTTGTTTCCACAAACTTCGCTTCTGGGTCTTAACATGAGAGAAGGTCGGGCCTAGAGAGTATCTACCAAATAGGTACGCTCTTATTAGCCCCCGAGTGAGGCTCGACCCCTTGCCATTGCTAGGGTTAGGTGTCACAAAAGATCAGGGAGTTCAATAATGAAACTAATAAGAGAATGTATGCGTTTATTAAGGGTAAAAGCGACGTAGCTGCTCGATGTTTTAGGCATTGGTGAAGACCTCGCCGTTGATGGTCTTGAGGTTGTAGGCACCTGGCTGGAGCACTTCTGCGATGACATACGGTCCCTCCCATGGTGGAGAGAGCTTGTGGCGGTCCTTGCTGCTCTAGACAAGGTAGAGGACCAGGTCTTTGATGTTGAAGGCCCGACCCCACACTCGACGGCTGTGGTACCGGCGCAATGCTTGCTAGTACTTGGCTGAGCGGAGGAGGGCAACGTCGCATGCTTCATCCAGCTAGTCCATGGAGTCCTCAAGGGATGCCTTGGCTCCATGTTCATCGTACGCCCTGACCCTTGGCGCTCTATAGTCGAGGTTGGTCGGGAGGATAGCCTCGGAACCATAGACCATGAAGAATGGTGTGTAGCTGGTAGCTCAGCTGGGGTCGTCCTCAAGCTCTAGAGCACCGTGGGAAGCTCGGTGACCCATCGTCCGCTAAACTTGTTCAATCGGTTCAAGATCCTAGGCTTGAGGCCCTGTAGGACCATGCCGTTCATGTGTTCGACCTGCCCATTCATGCGGGGGTGTGCCACGGCAGCCTAATCGACCCGGATGTGATATTTATCATAATATTGGAGGAACTTCTTTGCAGTGAATTGCGTGTCATTGCCTATGATGGAGTTTGGGACTCCAAAGCGATGGACAATGTTGAGGAAAAACAACACGACTTACTCGAACTTGATCGCGGAGATCGATCAAACCTCTATCCACTTTGTAAACTTGTCTACGGTGACAAGCAAGTGTGTGTAACCTCCGGGTGCCCTTTTGAGAGGTTTGCCTAGATCGAGCCCCTAGACCGCAAATGGCCATGTGATGGGGATTGTCTGTAGCGCTTGGGCCGGTAGGTGAGTCCACCGAGCATAGTACTGACACCCTTCATAGGTGCGCACAATCTGCTCGGTGTCGGCTACTACAGTTGGCCAGTAGAAGCCTTGTCAGAATGTGTTTCTGGCCAGGGTTCTAGGCATGGCATGGTGACCATAGACCCCACAATGGATATCGCTTAGCAAATGCTTCCCCTGTTCGATGGCGATGCAGCGCTATAGGATCCTAGCATGGCTTTGCTTGTAGAGTTCACCCTCAACAAGGACAAAGGACTTGGCATGACACACGAGCCATTGAGCCTCTATCCTATCCATGGGCAGTGCCTCATGGAGTAGGTAGTTGAGGTAGAGCATTCTCTAGTCGACCAGAGGGTCAGGCTCTATCACTAGGTCTTCTTCGAGCTCCATGACTTTAGGGTCGGATGGAGCCGACGGTTGGTCAGCCCCCATGCCTGGGGTGGACGTCCCATCACTGGTTTGTTCTGGCTCCTCGTAGTGAACCAAGGGCTTATGCTGATCGCTGGTGAAGATGCCTGTTGGCACCGGCTCTCACCCAGATGCTGCTTTTGCCAACGTGTTGGCCACCTCGTTGAGATGTCTCAGAATGTGGTTGAGCTCGAGGCCAGCAAACTTGTCCTCTAGCTGGTAGACTTCTCGGCAATATGTAGCCATCTTGGCATTATGGCAGCTCAACTCCTTCATGACTTGGTCGATGACTAGCTGAGAGTCGCCCTAGACATCGAGACATCGGATGCCCAACTCAATGGTGATGCGCAGGCCATTGATGAGCGCCTCATATTTGGCCACATTGTTGGAGGAGGGGAATTGGATGCGGACCATGTACCTCATGCGTACCCCAAGGGGCAAAACAAAGACTAGCCTCACACCGATGCCTTTCTTCATCAGTGATCCATTGAAGTACATCGTCTAGTACTCTTGGTCAATGACCGCTAGTGGCATTTAGACCTCGGTCCACTCTACAATGAAATTAGCCAACACCTAGGACTTGATGGCCATCTAGGAGGCATATGTAATGCCCTAACCCATTAGCTCAAGTGCCCACTTCATGATTCTTCCTATGGCATCCTGGTTTTGGATGACCTCACCGAGGGGAAGGACGTCACAACCGTTGCTAGATGTGACTCGAAGTAGTGATGTAGCTTCCTCTTAGTGATGAGGATGGCATACAGGAGCTTCTAGATTTGGGGTAGCGGGTCTTAGAATTGGATAGGACCTTGCTAATGAAGTACATGGGGTGTTGCACTTTGAGGGTGTGTCCCTCTTCTTCTTGCTCCACTACCAGGGCGGCGCTGACCACTTGCGTGGTGGCCACAATGTTGAGCAGAAGGGGTTCTCCATCGGTCAGAGGAACTAGGATCAAGGCCTTCGTCAGAAGCTGCTTAACCATGTCAAGTGCCTCTTGGTCCTCGAATGTCCATTCAAAGTGGTCAGCCTTCTTTAGAAGTTGATAAAGGGGGAGACCTCGTTCATCAAGGCGCAAGATGAAGCAGCTGAGCATAGCAAGACACCCTATAACTCGCTGTACCCCCTTTATGTTCTGAATCGGGCCCATCCTTGTGATGTCTGAGATCTTCTTCGGGTTGACCTCGATGCCACGCTCGAAGACTATGAAACCAAGCAGCATGTCCCTCGGGACCCCAAAAGCGCACTTCTCGGGGTTGAGCTTAATGCCATTTTCTTGGAGTTTCATGAAGGTCTGCTCAAGGTCGGCTATGAGCTGGTCAGCCCGTTTGGACTTGACCACGATGTCATCTACGTAGGCCTCAATGGTCCACCCGATGAGGTCTCTGAAACACTTGAGCATACAACGCTAGTACATAGCCCTAATGTTCTTTAGACCAAACAACATCGTGACATAGCAGAATGATCCAAAGGGGGTGATGAAAGATGTCACGAGCTGGTCGAACTCTTTCATCACGATTTTATGGTACCCAGAGTACGCCTCAATGAAGCAAAGGGTTTCACACCCTGAGGTAGAGTCGACTATTTGGTCTATGCATGGCAAAGGAAACGGATCCTTTGGGCACACTTTGTTGAGACCCGTGTAGTCAACACATATGCTCTATTTCCCACTCTTCTTTCGTACAAGAATGGGATTGGCTAACCACTCGGAGTGTGTTTACACCAGAATTTGAAAGGAGGATCTCAAGAGCCCAAGAACTCCCAAAATCATGTCAGCAAGGAATTGATTGCGTGCGGATCGGAACCAGCTGATTCGAATGCAGCGCTAGAATCAGCTTTCTTTAGATGACGCTAGCGGATAAGGACAAAGGCTACGATCAGTGCCAGGACGAAATGTGATGGACTCTCAAAAAGGGAAAGATTAGAGTCCAAGTTATCTTAAATTAGGAATATTTTTATTTTTTATGCCAAAGGTTGTAACAAATCATGCTTGAGTAGGATTCATGTTTAGACTCCGGGTATAAATATCAAACCCCGTCTATTGTAAAATCAATCAATCAATCAAATACAAAGTCAATTACTTTTTTTAGCTCTGGCCACCCCTTAGGAGTAGGAGTAGAGTAGATCTTGGCGAGTTCTTCAGCAAGTACGGCTGCATCGATCCGGTCGACCTCCACTGCTTGTCTGTAAGTACCGTCATGATTTATACCTCTGTTCGTATGGCTGCATCGATCTAGTCGACCCCCACTATGACTCTGGTATAGGCTAGTTATCGATTCTTGTCTAATTCAAGTATGGTCTGTGTGATTCTGCCTCACACCCCACTGCTTGCAATAGATCAAGGTCAAGTTATCGGCTCTACCTTAGTATGGCAGTCTTTGGTAGATTCATTAAGTTACCGATATTGCTTATTGCTTTCATTGTTTATCTGATTACAGCAATATTACTCTACCCAATTGAGATTGATCTGGATTGGCCTTATATCTTGTTTAACTCATCATTTGCTAATCTAAAACTGATCTAATCTATATCTTAAGCGACGAGTTATGTTTTTTATCGGCTTTTTCGCGTTAATCTTAATCGTGCATAGCGTGCGGTTAAGGCATGTCCGATCTTGAGTAGATCTAATAGTTAATGAAAACCATTCCATGGCCCATCATCATGGCCTATGGGATTCTGCCTCTCACCCCACTGTTGGCACCGTGGAGTGGGGATCATTAGTTAGTAGACCTGTTCCTAAGAAGGCATGACCTTAACTGTGCGCTATGCCTGAATTGACTGTTTAGCCGATATCGAATGCTTTCACGAATAGTTCACATCATGAGATCATTGAAGTAGAGATAAGTTGAAAGATGTGTTAGCCCCATGATCTTGTTATTGTATTATGGCCTGCATGATTCTGCCTCATGTCCCACTGATATTAGTAATGAGTTAGGGTCATCAAGTGTATTGTTGTTTCTATGGCCTACATGATTCTGCCTCATGCCCCACTGGTCATGGTGATAGATGAGATCTAACATGTTCATTAGATTTATCTTTATTAAATGGTTAAGAGGTATCGAATTGTTTCTTTAAATAAAAGAAGTTCGGTTACTTGTAATCACTGGCTCAGTATAAACCAATCATCATTGATATCTTATTGCTATTAATTAATATTTGCTTAAATAATATTTATCTTGAATGATAACCGATCCTTCTTATACAACCCCATGAGCTTTAATCGATTCATTCTTGTGAATATACTAGAATCGGCTATTTAGTCGATTTTCTCTCATATCGGCTCTAAGAGCCGCACATTCGGGATTGTCTGGCAACACCGGCATATTCCGCCCTTAATTACTGATAAGCTTTCTCTCCTTGTCAATTGTAGGGTCAAATTGACTGGCATGCCTCGGGAGGATTGCGCAGGATCGACCACCCTTGCGCTAAAGCCAGGCGGATCTGCTCCATTGAGTGGACCCTTCTGGCTTGCTGCGTGTGTCCTCGGCATGGAGGTGAAAATTCTGTGTCGACACATGTTTCTAGCACGCCTGGTGGGACTCCACAATCGTCATGGCGGCTCACAACAACAACAACATCCTTATGGTACACTATGAAGACCTACCTGATGAGGATGAGGATACCATTGTCAAGGCTACAGAAGAATTTCAGAATTAGTGTTTGTTGTCCTACACCAAAACACATGACAACACAATTATTCAGAAATTTCCACTACCAAGAGTTCTACTACATGGATAAACAGATACAGTTGAAGCTGAAGATAGGCGTTTCTTTACAGAAGCCATAGACAAATCTATTCGTGATGCCATATCAAGCCGCAATGAAGCTTTCGTTGACGCATTTCACAACGCCATGAAAGAGGCGATTCATGGGATTCCAGTTGGTCAGGTTGGATCAACTTATTACAACATTCTAGATCCGTCGACTCAAGGGACTAATCAAGTCAGTACCAGCCATCAAGAAGTAGTGCCAGCTAGTAATGGTGATGTCCAGACACTTCAAGGTTCATATGAACAAACTCCAGGTACTGCTACGAATCAGGTACAGTACAACCCTAGACCATCAATATAGCATGTACAACAGCCGACGGGGCAAAGTCAGAACCAGATGATCAATTTTGGCACATCAGGCCACATACCGTTGTCGGCTTAAAAAATAGCACCATCAGTTCAAAAGATCTGTAGAAATATAGATCCTTATGTCTATAATCAGAGACTTCAAGCAGCAAGCCAGCAAAGGACCCAACAGATTGAGATTCCACAAGGCTATCACTATGGCATGGATTATAACATGCTCCACATGATGCTAAATCTAGGATATCAAGGCACACGAGATATCAATCCACAGATGGGTCAGCAAGTACCGAGAAATCCAAATCCACAAGCTGATGAGTTGCTGGTAAAGGTGACCGAGATAATGAAGAATTAGTTTGGTCTGAAGCTAAAAGGGCTGGCCTTTTCATACAAATGTCCATATCCAGAATGGTATGATTTAGTCGCTCTTCCTACAAATTACAGGCTCCCAGAGTTCGCCAAGTTCACTGGTCAAAATAGTACAAGCATAATAGAACATGTCAGTCGGTATCTTACACAATTGGGTGAAGCATCAGTTGAGGATGCCCATCGGGTTTGTTTTTTCTCCTTATCCCTGTCGGGGCCAGCCTTCACTTGGTTCTCGTCACTACCAGTCAACTCCATTGCCAATTGGGCTGACCTAGAGAAGAAATTTCATACATATTTTTACACTAGGACTGGAGAAAAGAAGATCACTGATCTAATGACCATGAGATAGAGGACTAATGAATTGGCACTGAGTTTCTTCAGAGATTCCGAGAGACTAGGAATTTGTGCTTCTCATTAAGTTTGGCCGATGATCAGCTAGCTGCTTTAGCTGTCCAAGGAATGCTACCAATGTGGAAGGAAAAGCTGCTAGGACAAGAATTTGACAACTTGGGTCAATTGGCTCAACGAGTAGCAGTGCTCAACAGCCAATTCTAGAGTATGCGCAGAGACACTCGATTCTAGAAGAATACCACCGTAGCCGAAGTTTATGATCCATACTCAGCAGATGACGGCTATGAAGATGAAGAAGAGGAGGTTGCTGCGACTGAATAGAATTGGAGCAAGAAGACAGTAATGGTGCCAAATCCTTAGGGAAGAGGAGTCGAGGAGAGCTATGACTTTGATGTTATGAAATCGGACAAGCTCTTTGACTTTTTACTTGAGAAAGACCAGATCAAATTGTCGGACAATCATGTTATGTTGCCCCCTGAATAGTTGAAGATAAGAAGTTCTGCAAGTTCCATAATACTACTTCTCATTTTACTAATGAGTGTAGAATTTTTTGGCAGCATATACAGAGGGCTATTCAGCAAGGGAGACTCAAGTTTGATACGCCTTGGAAGATGAAAGTTGATGATAATCCTTTCCTAGTAGATCAAAATATGGTTGATGTTGGGATATTCAAAGGAAAAAGCTAAGGTCCTAACATCGACCAAATGAAGAAAAGATGGAACAGTCGATCCCAAGATGCAAATATCGACTGATGAGTACAAAGGTTAACGTCGTGATCAGCAAAAGAGCCGATACGAGCAGGAGGGAACATCAAAGGATAGAGCGACGAGGCCACGAGTCACATCTCGGATCCTATTGAATAAGTGGCAGCGACAGAAGGAAAAAGATCATCAGCAATGGTTAGAGGATCAAGAATACCAGCGTCAACTGGAAGAAGAAATGTATGAAAGGAAGCAAGCTAAATTGCAATGGAATTGTCCTTTCTTCAGATACTGCTAGAACAAAGGTTTGAAATTGCCTACCAGACATGATTGTCCGGAATATAGTAATCAATATTGGGAGTTTAGGCAATCTCAAATCAACCGCCGGTCTATCCATGCCCAGAATGCATATCATCATAATAACATGGATCAATGCTTAAAAAAATAAAAGTATTCATGATCGGTTGGGAAAGAGAGTTGTTGACTAAGACTGGGCTGATCATGAAGAAGGGAACAACCAGAGGGAACATGTTTGGTAGGAAGGCCAATGGTGCCCCAGAAATTTAACAAGAAGCCAGAAGAGAAGAGTGCAACGTCTAAGGAATAAGGAGTTGGAATAGACTCAGGCATCTAGTAAAACTCAAGTATGGCATACCAAGCAAATAGCTGATAAGAAACAACCATCAACTAATATCCAAATAGCTTTTCTGTTGCCATCAGAATTCAGAGCTCCGGTGGATCAGGAAGTTTACTCAGACTTCGATGAATCAGAGTATGAAGAGATGGTTGCCAAGTTGACGGTTACACACCAAGCGATATTTGATAAGCCAGTCAAACATCAGCACTTGAAAGCTTTATACATGAAAGGTTTTGTTGATGGGAAGCCGATGGACAAAATGTTAGTGGACGGAGGTGCTTCTATCAATCTTATGCCTTACACTACTTTTCGTAAACTTGGTAAAGGACCAGAAGATCTGATGGAGACTGACATGATGCTTAAGGATTTTAGAGGTAATACGTCTAAGACTCGGGGGGCAATAAACGTCGAACTAACAATCGAAAGCAAGACTCTGCTCACTACATTCTTCATCATCGATGGGAAAGGGTCTTATAGTTTGCTCCTCGGTCGTGATTGGATTCATGCGAATTGCTGTATACCATCGACCATGCATCAGTGTTTGATTCAATGGCATGGAGATGATGTCATACTCGTTCACGCTGAAGAGAATGAGCATCACAATAGCCGATCCAGTCTTCTAGGAACTAGGAGACTTTGAATGTTTTTCTAGCAAGTCATGGGAAGGAGGCTTCATTAAGATCAGCAATGAAAGCAACAGCCGATGCAAGCGATCGGCTCTGAAAGCTTGTTTTAGTAGAAAAATCATGACTTCACGTCGGCCGTTGGATTAAAGGAAAAACAAGCGTTGAGTCTTGGAGATGGATTTAGGCCGATGTATGTGAATGCTGAGTCGAAGTGTGAGTGCGATTCAGAATTAACAGATTTCTTAAGAAGTTCTGGTTTGCTTAATAGGATGCTCGACCTGGGTTCATTAATCGTTCGACTTTTGACATAAAAGTTCTGTGGTACATTATCCTAACACCCGGTCAACATTGGATAGCCAATTCGTTCTCGGTTCTAATAGCCGGTACCAGAAAGGTATCGCCTCTAGTTCAAAATACGAGAATCTTGAAAGATGATGAAAGCCAGTACGATATGTATCGCCTATAGAGCAAAAACAAAAGATAAAAATAGTAGGGCATTGCACTAAGGCACATTCATGAAAAAGAAGTCTTTGTTCATTGGTTCCCCTAAGTACAATCTAGTCAAAGACTTTGTTCACCACATTCTGAGCGGATGTGATGTCCATGATGGCCTCCGCCGTTGCAGTGAAATCTTCTATCAAATCTTCATGTCCCTCAGGGCCATCACCAATCGGGAAGCCAACCGCCATGGCGTGGAGATCATGCCCGGTTTGGACCTATGCCGCAGTTAGCGCCACCAATGCGCCATGACGAATGCCGTAAACTACAATCTCCTAGATGTGGGCTGGGATATCTTGGAGATGAGCATCAATGGGGGAACCCCACGCATTGACAATGTTCGCAGCCACGTTTGCCGCTGATTGGAGAGATTCTAGTTGCACCATTTGAGCTGACAATTGTAGAAGAATATCAAGGCAAAGGCAATAGAAACCAGAGAGGAAACATTCATGGAGCTCATCTTACCTACTACCGCGGTGTCAGACTCAACTAGCCATGCTCAAACGGCACTGGCCTCCTCCTCAACCGCATTAAGGGCCACTTGGAGGACTCCTAGACGAATCTCCAGTTGGCCATTATTCCGAATCACCTCAGAATAGCGGTCCCCGGCCGCCCTCCATTCTAGGAAGAAACACCAAGCATCATCATCGTCATATGAGTTGGAAGAACCCAACGATGAAGCCAGTGCGGAAGATGCAGCATCAGTGGGTTTGTTGGTCCTAGGGAAAGGATGAAGGTTGTCATTCACAATGAACCTATAGGTGAGTCAGAACAAATCATCATCACAAATAGAGACTGCCAATCTCACCTCATGCGCCGGAGATGATGGTTCATCAGCATATCTCCCATAGGGATCTCCTCTGCTGCGTGCTTACCTCAATTACCTTTGTCAGCCATGAGAAATGATTGGATCTATAGAAGAGAGGAAGAGAACTGCTGCAGGGTTTTGGCGAATGGAATAGAGCGAAGGAACAATTGCGAATAGAGAAGTGTTTAAGGCCGAAGCCCTCGACTGGTATTTGAAGACATGAAGCAAAGTGGTGGACGCCTCGGGGCGCGCAAAAGGCAACCTCAATTAATAGAAGGCGAAACGTCACTTCACCAATGTCGAAGAGAATGCGGCGCCAGATGACTTAGGATGGAAGATCGAAGGGCTCCCTTAATAAAGACCATGTTTTCAGACCTAGATAGAATTAAAGCCAAGGGTCTGGAATCGGCTATTTCAAAATTGGTTCTTCATCTGGAACAAAGGACAACTTTCGAGAAGGCTAGGAATGAATTACCCTTGATAACCAAGGGCAAAAGGGCTGATAGAGTCACCTTATAATCCCGCGCATAGCCATAGTACAGTCTCTCCTTGGGAAGTTCAAACCAGATTGAGGTGCGTTATGCCGAAGTTTACAAGAATTCTGTGATAAATAGCTTGGAAGATTCATGATGCCTTCAGCTACGTGCTTATGTAAAGCATTGAAGCCGACAAACCAAGGATTGCAATGTTATGATTGAGAGGTCAGGAATGAGCAATTCTCTGAGAGAGGTTTGGTTTGGAGAGCAAAATTGTCAATCAGGTCAAAGGACAGCAAATCTGGCAAAAATAGTTGACTAATTGAGAAGGACCTTATCGGATCAAGCGTTGTGCGCTGGGTAATATTTATATTTTAGGAACACTGAAGAAGGATTCAATAGAGCGATCAAATGGGGAATATTTGAAGGAATATTACCCTAACATTTGGATTAATATTGGTCAACCAATTTGCTCGATTGACAGCTCTAATAGCCGGTACCATGAGGGTATCGTTTCCGGTGCAAAAAATAAACCCAGAAGGGTAAAAGCTGGTACAACGTGTGTCGCCCATAAGAGCAAAGCAAACATGAACAAAGTAATACACGTAGCATGGAGTATGGAACAAAAGAAGAAATTGTCCAAGACAGAGGAATTGTTTGCTAGTATCACATATTACAGACTACGGGCCGGGGAACACTTTGGCTATTATATATCATCGGCTTCGAGAAATGATCGACGTCGAACCATGGCTAGAGCCGATTCTACAAGGGAGAGACATTCAGCAAGATTCTAGCCATGTCGATCAATTGAAGTGAGTCATTTTTCGATCCCTAGCCGTGGCCTTACATATATAGCCCGTGGGGGTGGATCTCGCCAGCGGTATGAATTTGAAATCAGATACGAAAAGGGGTCGACGCTTCGATGATTCAGGTAACAAAAAATGAAGAGATAACAAATTCAAACTCATTGCTCTCCCAAGTTGCAGAATGCCATGGGATAGATACAAAAGATTTATATTTACCAGCGATCAACACACCAAGGCCTCTTTGGATTGAAGGGAGTTCGAATCCCCACAAGGTCGAAAGTCATCATGAACCAAGTCACATCGGCTCATTGGTAAAATTGTGATAAGAAGAGGAAAGGCCGCCTGACTAGCAGATACCCATAGGTTTCTGGGTGACTAGGGAAGCTGCTGGAAAGAAGCTTATGGTTCTCCCGATAGGTATTTGATTGAACGAACAAGGGAAAAGTGTCCACACATTCTAGCCCTTGCAAACACTGGAACAGCTCTACGAGCATGGTGAGAAGATGCAGGTGCATCACACGACTTCTTCTAGCCGCAACAGCTGATCCTCTTGCTCGATGAGGTGCTAGAATGGGTGACACAATCACCCTATGCACAATAATTCTTCTAACCGCTCAAGATATTTATCGCAAAGAGATAGGCCATGGAGGGTCTAGCGGGGTTGGGAGCACTCGAAAAGATAGATGGAAGAAAAACATGGTTGAAGTGTCGAGTTGCTCTCGCCAGGGTCAGACGAGTGTTTCATAGCCGGTCCGGGAAGGTGAATCCAAATGCTCGTGAAATAGTGGTGCTCTTGCAAAGGTTTTCAGGCATGGTCTCATGAATGGATGTAAGCAGCGACAAATGGTGGACCCTAGATCAAGGTTCTCTACCGGTGACTATAGACCAATTAAGGGTGAAGATAGGATAATTTTGGAATAAAATTACTTTTATCCCGAAATTGGGGGCATGTGTTTACACTAGAATTTGGAAGGAGGATCTCAAGAGCTCGAGAACTCCTAAAATCATGTCAGCAAGGAATCGATTGCGTGCGGATCGGAACCAGCTGATTCAGATGCAGCGCTAGAATCGGCTTTCTTCAGATGGCGCCAACAGATAAGGACAAAGGCTATGATCAGCGCCGGGACAGAATGTGATGGACTCTCAAAAAGGAAAAGATTAGAGACCAAGTTATCTTAAATTAGGAATATTTTTATTTTTTATGCCAAAGGTTGTAACAAATCGTGCTTGAGTAGGATTTATGTTTAGACTCTGGGTATAAATACCAAACCCCAGCTATTGTAAAATCAATCAATCAATCAAATACAAAGTCAATTACTTTTTTCGGCTCCGGCCACCCCTTAGGAGTAGTAGTAGAGTAGATCTCAGTGAGTTCTTCAGCGAGTATGGCTGCATTAATCCAATCGACCTCCACTGCTTGTCTATAAGTACCATCATGGTTTATACTTCTGTTCGTATAGCTGTATCGATCCGGTCGACCCCGCTACGACTCTGGTATAGGCTAGTTATAGATTCTTGTCTAATTCAAGTATGGCCTGTGTGATTCTGCCTCACACCCCACTGCTTGCATTAGATCAAGGTCAAGTTATCGGCTCTACCTTAGTATGTCAGTCTTTGGTAGATTCATTAAGTTACCGATATTGCTTATTGCTTTCATTGTTTATCTGATTACAATAATATTACTCTGCTCGATTGAGATTGATCTGGATCGGCCTTATATCTTGTTTAACTCATCGTTTGCTAATCTAAAACTGATCTAATCTACATCTTAAGCGACGAGTTATGTTTTTTATCAGCTATTTTGTGTCAATCTTAATCATGCATAGCGTGCGGTTAAGGCATGTCCGATATTGAGTAGATCTATTAGTTAATGAAAACCGTTCCATGGCCTGTCATCACAGCCTGTGGGATTCTGTCTCTCACCCCACTATTGGCACCGTGGAGTGGGGATCGTTAGTTAGTAGACCCATTCCTAAGAAGGCATGACCTTAACTATGCGCTATGCCTGAATCGACTGTTTAGCCGATATCGAATGCTTTCATGAACAATTCACATCATGAGATCATTGAAGTAGAGATAAGTTGAAAGATGCGTTAGCCCCATGATCTTGTTATTGTATTATGGCATGTATGATTCTGCCTCATGCCCCACTGATATTAGTAATGAGTTAGGGTCGTCAAGTGTATTGTTGTTTCTACGGCCTGCATGATTCTGCCTCATGTCCCACTGATATTAGTAATGAGTTAGGGTCGTCAAGTGTATTGTTGTTTCTACGGCCTGCATGATTCTGCCTCATGCCCCACTGGTCATGGCGATAGATGAGATCTAACATGTTCATTAGATTTATCTTTATTAAATGGTTAAGAGGTGTCGAATTGTTTCTTTAAATAAAAGGAGTTCGATTACTTGTAATCATTGGCTCAGTATAAACCAATCATCATTGATATCTTATTGCCATTGATTAATATTTGCTTAAATAATATTTATCCTAAATGATAACTGATCCTTCTTATACAACCCCATGAGCTTTAATCGATTCATTCTTGTGAATATACTAGAATCAGCTATTTAGTCGATTTCCTCTCATATTGGCTCTAAGAGCCGCACATTTTGGGACTATTTGGCAACATCGGCATGTTCCACCCTTAATTACTGATAAGCTTTCTCTCCTTGTCAATTGCAGGGTCAAATTGACTGGCACGTCTTGGGAGGATTGCGCAGGATCGACCACCCTTGCGTTAAAGCCAGGCGGATCTGCTCCATTGAGCGGACCCTTCTGGCTTGCTGCGTGTGTCCTCGGCACAGAGGTGAAAATTCTATGTTGATACACGTTTCCTTGATGAACTCGGCCACCAAAAGCTTCACGATCTCCTCGCCGATGGTCCTACGTTTCCCCTCGTCGAAGCGATGCAGGCATTGCTTCACCAGCTTGGAGCCTGGGCAAATCTTCAAGGCATGCTCGGTGACTTCCCTCGAAATGCTTGGCATGTCCGATGGTTTCCACACAAAGATGTCTTTGTTGGCGTGGAGGCAGCCGACGAGCGCGCTTTCCTATTTGGAGGAAAGCGTGGTGCCAATGTGCACCACTTTGCCCTTGGGGTTGTTGGGGTCTATGAGGACCTCCTTGGCGCCCTCCACTGGCTCGAAAGACCCAGCCAACCGCTTGGGGTCGGGTGCTTCTTTGGTGACCTCCTTCTTGATGGCTGTGAGCTCTCCGGAGGCGACAATTACCGTGGTGCGATCGCAGCTGGTTACACCAAAATTTTTTAAGCTTATCCTAGAAAGGAAGAGATCGGCTGATGATGTCAAAAGCAAGAAAGTTTCCTAATTAAGGGATATTTATGAGCTGGCCAGGAAATATTATTTAATAAATATGAAAGAGACATGACGTCCAGGAGCATATCAGGATGAAAGAAACAAGGACACATAGCAAACAAGGAAGCTTCATCAGCAAGGATTCTGCATAAGGGAAATTAGAGTCCATGTATTGTCTGTTCGATGGATTTTTGTCAAGGTAAAATCCATATGTGCACTTTTATTTGTGTGTACCACCGAGCATATAAAAAAAGGAAAAATACATACATATACATATATATGCTTGTGTCACGTGCATTCAGGCAGGGAGGCTAATAACCACCGTGTGAGCTTCTGCGTGCTACAGGTCCATGCATGTAGTGTAGGTATGCTCGCGACAGGCAATGGGAGAGAGCTAAACAGGTGCAGTCATGATACGCATGTGCGCTTGTATATATACGTCCGGAATCGGCCGTAGAGCTCGTATATACGCCGGTCTATATCATGTATTTTCCGCATAATTGTACACCAACCGGGCCGATGCGACGCGGCGCTGCTCGGTGCGAGGTCCAGAATATTCTAGAACGTTCGGGGATATACAACCGGCAGATCCGTGTATTGATCGCCAGCTAGCGTACATGCACGTTTATCAGCCGCAAGCCTCTCTGGACCGAATATACGTACGTAGTAGGCTCTATAGTCAGCTGGGCCCATGCCTCAGTGACTGCATGTGAGAAGCTAATCCATATAAAGTGCTGGCCCACTGTTCAGCCAAGAAAGGAGACGTTTATTTGGTATATGGAATATAAATCTCCAAATATCTCGCTCGGTGGCAACCAACAAAGGCGGCGCGTGCATGCAGCCCAACGGGCCGGCATTACCCTAGCTGTTGCCTATATAAAGAGCCCCCAGGACTCTATGAAAAGGGGAGATCATACTTCACAGTACCACGCCATCAGGCTGTTCCTGCGAGAAGAGCCTTCATCATCCACCACTCCGACGTCTTAGCCTCAGGCCAGCAGCTAGTCGGCGGCCAAGCATGCGTCCTTGTCCAGGGAGTTGCTGAAGCCAAAGATCACAAGCAGGAAGAGATGGCGTGCACGTCCTTCTCCATGGGTGAGGATTAATCTAGTATTATTTCTTTCAATCTTGCATGTCCATGTGCACGTTGGCCCTATGCCATGATCCAGGCCAGCAGGAGGACGACATGGCAGCCAAATGATCAAGACGGCGCCGGACTGTGAGGTCTCTCGCGTCATGGGAAGACGGAGCATCGACGGCTGGCCTCAGCTTGTCGCCGTCAGACATGCCCGTTTGGAGGCCGCCGAGACAAGGACTCAGGCCACCACGACATGAACTTGAAGATTCAAGTCCTGCACCCACGTACAAACAATGCCAAGATGCAAGCAAGGCAAGCCTATGTGCATGTATGCGTGTACAGAACCATGCATGGATGCATCTACCGTACAGGCTCCAGATGTGCTCAAGCCAGGACGTCACGCCGGCCTCAAGGAGTGCGGCGCTGCGATGCAAGTCTCCTTCCACTACATCAACGACTCCAAGTGAACAAGTTCTACAACGTACCACGACGGCGCGGCCGAGGAAGTCCGATCCGATCCGATCTACACCAACCATGCAAGTGCGATCAAGATGACACCACGTGCCGTTCGACACTGACAAGGCGGACTACACGGGCAGGCATGGCTGATGTTCCAGCCATGTTGTACTGGCTCATGGACCGACGAGGCCCTTACGCCTACGTCACCCACATCTACACCAACACTCTGCATGGAGAAGTGAAGCAAAGATTGAAGACGACGACCACAGCAGCAGAATCGGAGGTACTCTGTGATTCAGCTCACAGGGGTAATTAACTGGGAGCCTTCCGAGGCCCCAGGAACCATGGAGACCACATCACCCAAGTTAGATAGCCATCAGCAGGCCATGATGCGCATTCTTTTCTTAGGAATTTGTACTTGTTACTCGTGATGATTAATAAGATACTATGTTCCTGTCTTTTATTTTTGTGTACTATTGTACACTGGCACGCCCGCACACTTCCCACACGAGAAGCCGCTGTAGGCGGGTTTTCTGGTGTCCAAACAAATTGGCACGCCCAGTGGGACCCTGGTTCTCCTCCCATCTCTGCTGCAGTGTGTCGTCGGATTCGTCTTCGCCTCTCCTCCAACAAGCACAACATGCTGCATGACGGTACCCAAGGTGGAGCTGTCCTAATGAATGGTCCCCTTCTTGCAGGAGGACCATCCGACGCTGCAACCACTAAGGAGTCTGCCATGATTCAGATCGGGCAATTCCTAGTGCCAATCTCTGGACCGATGGGAGCACGACTGGAAGCTGCTGACGTCAAGCCGGCATTCCCCATGAAGGTCGAGAAGGTCCGCCCTACGGCGATCCAAGAAGGAGCGGGAGGAGTCCACGGCACCGCCAACGCTGAGACTCCGTTCTTGGTCTCCTTCGGCACGCACCCCCCGGTAGAGGTCTTCGAGCATCGCGAGAAGACCTACTTCCACCAAACACAAGACCCGGCCCTGTTCCAAAAGGTCGAGTCCAAAAAGGCGCAGAAGCGAACCTTTGCTAAGGCTAAGAAGGAGCGTCGCAACCTCATGCTGGAAGCTCACGCCCTCCTGAAGGAGTCCACCATCGAGGAGGTCAAAGGAGACGTCCATGCTGCACAACAACTATGCATCAAGGCAAACAACAGGCGTGCGAGTAGTGCGGCTCTCCAACCTCCCGCGTCGACTCCAGCCAAAGACGCACCCATTCCACCTATGGAATATGCGGAGGTGGAGTTGCTCGAAGCCTTGGAGGCTGTCTCGTGTGACCTGCGTCGACAAATGATGCATGCTCGCCACGCGTCGAGCCCACACCCGCTACGCAACTGCAGGAGGAAGTACCGCAAGGTACAACAACTCCACCAACAAGTCAATGCTCGCATTGCGCGAAGCGCTGTTCCAGAGGAGGACTGGTCTCTAGATGTGAGAGACCTAAGTCGCAAGGTGTTCATCTACCCCAGCACGGTGGATCCTCCATACAACTTGTTCCCTGATGGGTGGGCATATGAACCTACCAAGATCAAGGAGCTTGTGAGGCGCATGATCATGCGGGAGTATTGGAAGATGCGCCGCGCAAACAGGCAGCCCTACATCGCCGGACCAACCACCATCGTCGACAATAGCATCCCGATCCAACCGACTGGATGGGTGTCTTGCCTTCACGCGTCGGCGACTAACGGCGCCTCCTCTCGTAACGCCAACAGGTTTACGCCTCTACAAACTGAACAACCTACACCTCACGATGGGAATGTGCAGGAGGAGATCCGTCAATTACAAGACCAAGTGGCCGAGCTTGGGAGAAGGCTTCAGGCTACGCCGGGATCTTCCTCGGCTCGATTCAGGACTGGCCCGGAAAGGCGTGCGCCGAGCCACCGTCCCCAACATGAGCGCCAAACCTTGGCACCACGTCGCCGAACTCCACCACCCATGCATCGAGGATACATGGCTCCTCCTCCATGGCGAAACACGTGGGCGAGGCGTACTGACTATGCCGCACCTCCTCGTGAAACGCAAGAACGACGCGCTGCCTTTCCATCCATTGGAAGGTTTGCTCCACCTCCGCCTTCTCCAAGGCACGGAGCCTCGGGATCAAGGCGGTGGGAAGAGAACGTCCCAAGCACAACTCCTCGACCAGTTGGGCTGGTGGTTCCTCCTGCACCACGAGGGCCGTCACAGGCTCGACATGTGCCAACGGAGAACCAGCGCAAGCGTGAGAGGCGACGAAGGAACCGCCATACACTCTACCATGAGCTTGAGGAGTTGGTGCTTACGAACACTCAAGTGCGTGTTCGTGCTGATGGGGACATCCGCCAAGAAGATGGGAGAATCATATTCTGTATCTCCCCCACTCTGGAAAGCAATGAGAGGTACAAGTACCTCCTCAAAAGATTAACTCCAAAACCTCGCAAGGTGCGAGGTGGCGAGGCAGTAGGGAAAGGGGTCGCTCCTACTCAAGAGCGCCCTCCAATTATCTTGAAAAGAAAAGGATCGCGAGAAGCTACACCAAGCATAGCCTCTTCGGACAGCCTAGGAGAGTCCACCTCGACCTCGGCTTCACCAATGGACGGGGTCGAGAAAGCGCCATCCATGCAAGATGGTGAGGTTCTTCCACAAGCTCAAGTTGACGATACGGTTGCGATGGATGAGGAAGCCTCTCCAACGACTGAAGCACCCAAGAAGGACATAGCCATGTGCGTTGCATTGACGGCGCATCCAGAGCACATGTCTGAAGAGACATGGGTCCCTCTGCCGGTGACCCATGACTTCACTTATCCTTCTGACGAAGAGATCCCGGTGAATCCAAAAGTAGGGACATCAGCTCCTTGCTTCCCCATTAGCGAGAGAAGGAATGCGTTGTCCGATGGTGATGATATATTGACGTCGGACATATCTCCAAAACGATACGCCGACATCTCGTCTCGGCTTCCACAAGACCAACAGGAATTGCAACACCTCATTGATCGGGCTGGGGCTAGTACTCGGCTTAAGTCCATCGCAGAGCAAAAGGTGAACCAAGCCATGGTCGATGAAGAGAAGGAGTTTTCGGGCCCTTACACCTGTGATTCTAACTCTGACTCCGACTCTGACTCCTCTGCATCATTGGAGGTGCACTCCACATTGCCACTCTACCACAACCTCGCTCGCTCCATCCCTTTGGAAGGGGAGGAGTATATCGGCGACCTTAACACAGCGTCAGCACGCATGGCGGGAGAGAACAGCGCCCCAAGAAGCCTAGAAGATCAAGTACAAGCACAAGGCGAGGTGATCAGGGCATTGTCAACAAAGTTTGACAATCTAGTTGAACTAATGACGACCCTAACACAAAACATGCAACCTGGTGGTGCCCATCAACCTCCCGAGGATCCGCAACTTGAGGAGGTAGAAGGCATTGCAAGTGCTCGTCCCCCTCCATTGCGAAATCCCTCTATGTCGGCAAGTGCAGGACCACAACCATCAGCGCTAAAAGACTATCATGACATAGTCGAAGACATGGTGACCAAGAAGTTGAGGCAGATCACGAACGAGAAGGCGCCGCACTCACTAGAGGGTGACTTGGAGAAGCCATATGAAGCATGGCATGATCTTGTCCCCTTCCCTGCGGGATGGCGCCCACCTAAATTCCGTCAATTCGATGGGACTGGGGATGCGAGAGAGCATCTGGCCTACTTTGAGGCGGCATGCGGCGACACAGCCAACAACTCGTCGCTGCTATTGCACCAATTCTCAGGATCTCTAACCGGCACGGCATTCCATTGGTACAGTCGGCTGTCGGTAAGAAAAATTACTAGCTGGACTGACATGAAGAGCGCCTTCAAAAAGCACTTTGTTGCTATGAAGAGGGACATCTCCATCGTCGAGCTGTCGCAAGTTAAGCAACGACACGATGAAGCCATCGACGACTACATTATCCGGTTTCGAGATAGCTACGTGTGTCTGGCTAGAGACATGCACCTCGAGGATGCGATCGGAATGTGCATTCATGGGATGCTACAACACTGGTTGCTCGAAGTCTCTCGTCGTGAGCCTAGGACGTTCAGCGAACTAAGCTCCGCGGTGGCCGCCACCAAGATCGAGTTCGAAAAGTCGCCTCAAATCATGGAGCTCTACAAGAACGCGAGCGTCTTCGACCCTGCTAAGCGCTTCAGCTCGACAGCAAAGCCCAACAACGCTGGGGGCAAGATGAAGGCTCAAGCAGAGGCGAATACGGCGAGGGTTTTCTCCAACGTCCCTCCAGCCCAGGCACCTTTCCTAGGCGCAAGGAACGATCAAGAAGGAAGGAGGACGCGTCTCTCAGACCTCCTCAAGAAGCAATACATCTTCAGGCAGGAGTTGGTGAAAGCTATGTTCGAGCAGCTGATGGACAATCAAGCGCTCCGCCTTCCTGAACCACGTCGACCACACCAGGTAAGCATGGCTAACAATCCTTTGTACTGCCCATACCACAGGTACGTCGGTCACTTGATCGAGGATTGCATCGCCTTCAAGGAGTGGCTCCAAAAAGCCGTCATCGAGGGGAGAATCAACCTGGATCCCGATGCTGTTAATCCTGATTACCATGCTGTTAACATGGTGATGATGGGGGCACGTTCTTTGGTGAGTCAAGAAGGAGAAAGAGACCAGGGATCATGGGTGCCGCTAGCGCAAGTCGAGGAGCAACTTGCCTCTGTGACGCTCAAGCAGCCCCAAACTACATCAACAGAGCCGACCAGGGTCCCTCAAGGGGAGACGTGGACCGAAGTACAGCGTCGACGACAACCAAATGGGCGTCCCCCGCGACATCCTCGCACGGTCATGTCTCCACATGCAACATCAACATCGACACCAGCACCAAGGCGGCTAGACCCAAGCCGGCGGCGCCTGCAACCTCGGTTTGTCCCTAGGGAGCAAGGAAATGCGCCCTTCCCTCGTACGGGTCGCGTCCTAGCTACCTTGGCAGAATACTGGCCCAAGGATTGGGGGCAGATTTTGACTGAAGAGGTAAGTGAAGAATCAAGCTCTTCGCCAACCTCAAATGCGGCAACATGTAACGCCACTTCCGCTAGCAGCAACGACGGTAGCGCAAACTCCAATGAGCTGCTCACGACTAGAGAGCAGGAAATGCTCCATGATGGTGCTGAGCAAGGAGATGCCCCGCTGGAAGTCAACATGAACCTACGAAGTGGGAAGGCTTTACAAGAGCTGCCCCAAGTTAAGCAACCAAAAGGGAACAAGCC
The DNA here is from genome assembly GCF_019320115.1 of Miscanthus floridulus. Classification (NCBI taxonomy): domain Eukaryota; kingdom Viridiplantae; phylum Streptophyta; class Magnoliopsida; order Poales; family Poaceae; genus Miscanthus; species Miscanthus floridulus. The sequence continues at coordinate 127,542,204 of NC_089597.1, forward strand.
TACAAATGAAGGTACCCCGTTAGCGGGAGTGCCCGAAACATCAAAGAAAAAGAACAAAGTTGACGACATCGACTACAATGTTGTCTCTCACCTAAAGCGGGTCCCCGCGTTGCTGAGCGTCTATGATGCTCTCATGCTTGTGCCTGAGCTCCGAGAAGCCCTAGTGAAGGCGCTGCAAGAACCAGAGCTCTATGAAGTCATCATGGCCAAACACCGCCTTGTCAACAACCCGTTGTTTGTAAACGAGATCACGTTCGATGAAGAAGATGAGGTGGTAGAAGACGGCGATCACAACCGCCCACTCTACGTTGAAGGGAACGTAGGAGCCGCGCACCTTCGTCGAATCCTCATCGACCCGGGGTCCGCTGTGATCATCCTTCCCCTACGGAGCTTGACGCGAGCTGGCTACACGGTGGCTGACTTGGAGCCTATGGACGTCATCATCTGTGGCTTCGACAACTCCGGGAAGGCAACTTTAGGAGCTCTTACCATTAAGATCCAGATGTCCACGTTCAGTTTCAAAGTGCGGTTCTACATCATCGACGCCAACACGTCGTACTCCGCGCTTCTAGGGAGGCCGTGGATTCACAAGTATCGGGTGGTGCCGTCTATGCTGCATCAATGCTTAAAGTTCCTTGATGGAAGCAAGACACAACAATGCATCATCAGCAACATGTCCCCGTACACCATGCAAGAGGCGTACCACACAGACGCCAAGTATTACTTTCCGGTGGAGGAGTACAAGTATCAGCTTGGTCGAGTCGCTCCTGCAGCTGACATCGTGCTGAAGCCTGGCGCTTTGTCAACACCTGAGGTGAAGGCTCTCATCATGCCATGCTCCCCCTCCAAGAGGAGGATGTCCCCAAGGTCTAGAAGGACAAGGCAGGGGGCGGGTAGCATTCCCTCGACATCCACGGCCACTCCTCTATCGTTGAAAGTAGGAGTGTCCACATCGACACCCCTAACATTAAGGCCTACACGGAGACCCTTATTGACGGTTGTCTCCCAAGTTAAGGAGGTTCTGTCAACTAAGGAGGATACAAAGCCTCGTGCTCTGACCCTCGGAGGTGGCACCAAACTACCAATAAGAATTGAAGATGCGTCATCAACGCCAACACCTCAAGTGTCTACAAGCCAACCCTCACTAACGTCGGAAGGAATCATAAAGAAGAGGGTCGCTGAAATAGAAGGAGTAGCGGAGAGTGCTGAATGCATGCAACCTCCATCATTGTACATATCGACAACCACCGAGTTGGAAGTATGGACAATTCCCAGGCACTCCTCTACACCTAGCACCATCTTCTATAAAGTACCACAAGTACAACATTGTGATTTTGTACTTGAATCCCCTAACCCTGATCATGATGTAGATGAGGCACTTACGACCATGAAGGCCGAGCCTAGAATGGTTCGCCTGCTAGAGAAGGCCAGGATCACGCTCGGTCCAAACAACAGGGTCCCACGACCACCATCCATATGCGAGCAATGGTGGAGCCAGGCAGACATTCTCATCAAGAGGAAGAACAAAGCTTAGCCCAAGTTCGGGTTAGGTTACCACAACACCAACACCTCCGACGAAGGAGAAGATTCGGTCAACGCCAACATCGCCCACTGCTTCACCATGTCGACTACCATGGGAGATGAAGTTGGCTGCTCCTACCAGCCTCGACGCCAACAACACCCCCTGGAGGTAGAAGCGGTGGAAGAAGATGGAGAGCCGGATATCACATCGGCACCCCAACAGCTCGAAGATGGAGGGCAGCCCACCATCGATGAGCTTGTACAAATCAATCTCGGAACTGAAGATGATCCGCGTCCGACCTTTGTGAGCGCTACACTCATGGAGGAGGAGCGAGAAGATTATCGAAGGTTCTTAATGGAGTACAAAGATTGCTTCGCATGGAGCTATAAAGAAATGCCAGGATTAGATCCTAGTGTCGCCACTCACAAGCTGGCAATTGACCCACAAGTTCGTCCTGTGAAGCAAGCACCTCGACGCCTCCGACCCGAGTTCCAAGACCAGGTTATAGCAGAGGTGGACAACATGATCATGGTAGGGTTCATCAAGGAGATACAATACCCACGCTGGCTCTCCACCATCGTCCCCGTGGAGAAGAAGAATGGGAAAGTGCGAGTCTGCGTTGACTTCCACGACTTGAATCGAGCTTTCCCTAAAGATGACTTCCCTCTTCCGATCACGGAAATGGTGGTCGATGCTACTACCGGGTTCGACGCCTTGTCCTTCATGGATGGGTCGTCTGGATACAACCAAATCAAAATGGACCCTGTCGATGCACTCGACACCGCATTTAGAACACCTAAGGGCAACTTCCATTACACGGTGATGCCCTTCGGGTTGAAGAACGCTGGTGCCACCTATCAACGAGCTATGACGCACATACTCGGTGACTTGATCCACCACTCCATCGAGTGCTACGTCGATGACATGGTGGTGAAGACAAAAGACCGCAAAGACCATCAAGATGACTTGCGGGTGGTGTTCGAGCGTTTACGTCAACACCAGCTCAAGATGAACCCCCTCAAGTGCGCATTCGCTGTTCGGTCAGGCGTCTTCCTCGGCTTCGTCGTCCGACATCGTGGCATCGAGATCGAGCCAAAGAAGATCACCGCCATCCTCTAGATGCCGCCGCCCCAAAAGTTGAAGGAGTTGAGGACGCTCCAAGGACATCTAGCCTACATTCGACGCTTCATCTCCAACCTGTCCGGGCGTGTACAACCCTTCTCCAAGCTAATGAAGAAAGGGGTACCATTCGTATGGGACAAGGAGTGCCAAAATTGCTTCGACAGCATCAAAAGGTACCTCCTTAATCCTCCTGTGTTGGCAGCTCCTGTAAAAGGGCGCCCTCTCATTCTTTATATTGCTGCTCAGCCTTCTTCGCTAGGCGCCTTACTTGCACAATACAACGATGAAGGCAAAGAAGTGGCGTGCTACTACCTAAGCCGCACCATGGTGGGTGCCGAATGCAACTACTCTCCCATTGAGAAGTTGTGCTTGGCACTGATCTTTGCCTTGAAGAAGTTAAGGCATTACATGTTGGCGCATGGGATCCAATTGGTGGCAAGAGCGGACCCAATAAAATACCTGCTTAGTCAGCCCACGCTCACCGGGCGACTAGCAAAATGGGTGCTACTCATGACAGAGTTCGACATCACCTTCGTGCCTCAAAAAGCCGTCAAGGGACAAGCTCTAGCCGAGTTCCTCGTGGCACATCCTGTACCCGATGACTCTCCGCTCATCGCCGAGTTGCCCGATCAAGAGGTATTCACCACCGAGATCGAAGCTCCATGGGAGCTCTACTTCGACGGCGCTTCGCGAGTAGAAGACACCCTAAACGGTGCCCCAAGACGAAGAGCGGGAGCTGGATTGGTGTTCAAGAACCCCCGAGGAGGAGTGATGTACCATTCATTCTCCCTTCTCAAGGAGTGCTCCAACAATGAAGCGGAGTATGAAGCGCTCATCTTCGGCCTTCTCCTAGCACTTTCCATGGAGGTATGTTCCCTATGGGTTCATGGGGACTCTCAACTGATTGTTCGACAGGTCAATGGGGTATATGAGGTTCGCAAACCGGAGCTTATGTCGTACTGTGAGGCAGCCCGGAAGCTCATGAATGAATTCAAACATATTGAAATTCTTCATGTCCCGCGAAGCAGGAACGCTCCAGCTAATGCGTTGGCCAAACTTGCAGCGGCACTCGCCCTTCCTGAGGGTAAGTCCGCGCAAGTTACCGTCGAGGAGAGGTGGCTGCTTCCCGCGGTGCTGGAGCTCATCCCGGAGGAGCACGAGGTTAACACCGTCACCGCATGCGCCGTCGAAAACGACGATTGGCGCAAACCCTTCATCGACTACTTCAAGCATGGCACTCTCCCCGACGATGCTGTGAAGAGGCGCCAACTACAACGACGACTCCCTTCCTATATCTACAAGGGAGGCGTGCTCTATAGGCGTGCCTATGGGCAAGAAATGCTCCTCCGATGCGTTAGCCATCACGAAGCTGATGAGATTTTGAAGGAGGTGCATCACGGAATCTGTGGCAGACACCAAAGCGGGCCAAAGATGTACCATAGCATCCGCTTGGCTAGGTACTACTGGCCGGGCATCATGGCAGATTGCTTGAAGGTGGCGAAGACATGTCATGGTTGCCAAATCCATGGTGACTTCAAGCATCTACCTCCAGTCCCTCTACGACCAACGGTCCCTTCGTGGCCGTTCGACGCTTGGGGCATAGACGTCATCGGCCCCGTTGACCCTCCTTCTTCTAGAGGTCATCGTTTCATCCTCGCTGCAACGGACTACTTCTCCAAGTGGGCAGAGGCAGTACCACTGCGTGAGGTGAAAAGCGCTAACGCCATCAACTTTCTGGAGCGGCACATTATATACCGCTTTGGAATTCCACACCGTATTACATCCGACAATGCTAAAGCTTTCAGGTCGGACAAAATGCACAGGTTCATGGACAAGTACAAGATAAAGTGGAACTACTCCACTGGCTATTATCCCCAGGCAAACGGGATGATAGAGGCGTTCAACAAGACGCTCGGCAAGATACTAAAGAAGACGGTGCACAAGTATAGAAGGGACTGGCATGATCGTCTCTTTGAAGCATTATGGGCGTACCGCGTCACGGTTCGTACCCCAACACAAGCTACCCCGTACTCTCTTGTGTATGGGTGTGAGGCAGTTTTGCCTTTGGAAATCCAGCTACCATCACTACGGGTGGTTATTCATGATGGACTAACTCAAGATGAACAGGTCCGACTCCGCTTCCAAGAGCTCGACACCCTGGAGGAGAGACGTCTTGACGCTGTACAAGAGCTGGAGCTTTATCGCCAAAACATGGCGCGGGCCTACGACAAGCTCGTCAAGCGTCGCGTCTTCCGGAAGGGCGAGCTAGTGCTCGTGCTTCGACGTCCCATTGTCATCACACACAAGACGAAGGGAAAATTCGAGCCCAAGTGGGAAGGTCCGTACGTCATCGAACAAGTCTACGATGGAGGCGCTTACCAGCTAGTTGACCAACAGGGAGCTCGACCAATGCCGCCGATCAATGGGAGGTTCTTAAAAAAATATTTTGCATAAAAAAAACACAAAAAAAACATTTTTTTTTCTTTTTTTCTCCTCTCCTTGAGATGGCCAGCGTGCACTATCTATTGCACGGATGGTCGTTTCTCCATGGAGACCAAACAAAAAAAACACACAAAGGCTCTCCCTACCCGGCTATAGCTGCAGTGGAGGATTCGATGGCCTCGGGGCTTTACCAGAGAGCCTGGGCGCAACAACCAGGCGCATGGAGCTCGTGACAAGCCGCCACATCACGCAACACACGACGAACGCTGAACACGTCTTCACTGGGGCAGTGGGAAGATAGTTCGGGCCACTCCTAAGCAGCGAGGCGACCACGCCGCTCATGCTTCCTTACATGAAGCGACACACCCTCCAGGGAAGACTATAGGAGAAGAGCAAGAACGGGCTACCTGGTACAACACAAGTTTCGCCAAGTGTGCAGCCTCTTGCCACCCCGGAAGGTGACAACAAGGGACCACAAGAAAAACACACAACGCCAGTGAGGATTCACCTAGTTACACAAAGGTGAATGGCTACACTCCAAGTTCCTCGGATTGAAAAAAAAGAGCAAAGAAAAATGGTCGCCAAAGAAGTGGCCGAATAGCTCAAACATCAAGCTCAACACTAAATGGAAGGCGGAGGTAGTCATTCACCGTCCTCGGCAAAAATGATGGCGAATTTCTTAGCCATTACCCAACAAAACACAACACCAACGCAGCCGTACCTACGCCTCCATGTTAGAGAGTGCGAGTAGGCTGTGGCTTAACTCAATGCAAGGGAGTCTCGAATAAGAATTCCCAACACCCTGGTGGAGACACCGAAGCAGAGGTCCACACATTCAAGCACACAACGGGGCAAATCACGGGAGCCGTGTTGCTATGGTTATGCAACGGTGCCTGATGGTTATGTCCCCTGGCTATCCTATCTCAAACTGCTCATATAGCTAATGCCAATGGGAGAGCCAACATTTAAAAAAAATACACCACGAACAATCCTCCTGCTTCAATGATTTCATATTATACTCACATTACCCTAGCGATGTCAGTCAGCTTCAGACAAGCTAGTTGTTTCTCTTGTAGTGTTGCAGGTCCATCGTTTCGCTACAATAGGGAGCCGTAAGACGCGCCAGTGCGGCCAGCATCAAGCGGTAAAACCCTTCAACCCGGCTGATTACACCTCGATACACCATTACAAGTGGGGGTCGGATTGATAAATCACAATTCGGGAGCAGTGCGATGCGCCAGTGCGGCCAGTGTCAAGCTGTGAAACCCTTCAACCTGACTTGTTCATACCACGATACAACTTCAAAGTGGTTGTCAGGTTGATAAATGTCTTCGCCAAGTTACACGGCATTTACACCTCAAGTCGAAGATAATTCAAGGGCGTTCGGTGGGCTAACGCCACCATAAGGACCTGATGGACACATCATTGGCCAATGCCGCAACATGGCCCCATTGAAGCCCTACATGCTCGTCGAAAGGCGCCATGACACGGCCCGACGAAATGCGACAACACGCTTGTCGGACGACGCCACAGCACGGCCCGACGAAATGCGGCGACAAGCTTGTCGATCAGCGCCGCGGCACGGCCCCGACCAAACGCCACAACTCCCTGACTGGTCAACGCCTCCTCAACATGGCTCCAAGGGAACCCCACGACTTACTGTTGGCCAACGCCATGATCTGGCGCCAACATAAGTCTCTATATCATCCCTTGGAGTCAGCACAACGTCACCAAGGTATTTATTTATTTATTATTTATTTTATTTTCTTTATTATTCTTTGCTTTTTCTCGTTTTTTTTTCTCGGCTTTGCTTTCTTGCTGCCTCTTGGTTCTATTTTGTTTGTCTTGTTACTTCCCATTTGCTACTTCACCTGTGTAAAAATAAAAAAAATAAATAAAAAAAAATAAATAAAAAAAAGGAGCACCCACGATGGGGTACCCTTTTATAAGTAGTGCGGTTGACATGCCGAGCACAGACACAATGTTTCTCAGAGACGTTGGCAATGTCAAGCAGCCAAGACATGGGCGGCCTCATGTGAGCGACTTGGCCATTGTTGTATGCGCATGCCAATGGCCAACAACAACGGCTCCAGGGCATATCGCCGCGGAACAAGACTTGCCGATCGGCCAAGCGACGGTGAAAATCACGCTAGAGCCGGGGGCGCCGTGGAACAAGACTTGCCAATCGGCCAAGCTGTGGTGAAAATCACACGGGAGCTAGGGCGCACGCGCACGACTACGCTCGTGCCACCTCTTGTATGCTTATCTATTAATTACTATAAGCTGAGTTCCATGAGACTCTCTTCAAAGAGTCTCACAACATGTACTCGGATGTATCATGTGTACTGTTCTGAAGTGATAAAAAAATTTGGCAAGATGCCGTGTTCAGTTGTGCACTTTTGTGTTGACCAGTTGATTGCAGTATGTAGATGCATGTCTTGTGCGAGAAGTGTGTAAACTTATACGCACACGCAAATAATCCAGCATCGCTAAAGTCGTGAACCGTGGTAAGCTGCTGCCTGCTTGGCTTGATAGCCTAACCATGGCATCGTCAAGGGGAAGAAAGTTAACGCCCTATGTGTTGCGATGTGTGTCCACACATGAACAACTTCATGGACCACGATACAGGTGCCGTGCTTTATCAAGTAACGCGACGATTGTCGGTGGTTGAGCCCGAGCGATGTACATATAGTTGATGGGCAAGCCTTGCGCGTCCATGAGCGCGGCAAAGTTGCTTTCGCTCACAGTGGAAATTACCGAAGTACGCGACGTCTGCGTGCGAGCGTGAGAACATAGTGCGGATCGATGCTAAGTTGTCGCCACGCGGAAGGACGAGCTATACCTTCGTGTGTCTGAACTGGCAATCTTGAGCCTGGTTTAGGGCAGCGAGTATACGTACGTTGGCTCACCTGATGAATGAAAAGACACACATGCGCACGTGTCTTGTATGCACGTACGATTGATCAGGCATCATCGATTGGGCAGCATACGAGCTGAAGTTAAGCGCTACCTTCCCAATTCGATGGTTTGTCTTAGCACCGTTGAGAAAGACAGAGATAATAATAAACTCAATGTCGCCGCATGATGCCGATGTACTTGTGTGCGCGTGAGACGGCCATGACACATCTGCTGCAACACTGGCGGCGGTAACGACGAGATTACCTCCAGTGGGTCGACGCTACCCGCAATAGCGTCAACAACGGCGAAATTAGGTATATACTATACCGTCGGCGAGCATAACAAACACAAACGAAGGCCTACGTACGTGGTCTAAGTCGGGCTATCGTCGTCATTGCGGCCCATCTGTATAAAAGACCAGCAACTTGTCGTGAATTCAGAGAAAGAAGCTAACAAAGAAAAGAAAGCAAGTTAGACAATGCAGGTATCACCTTCAGGGATGTGGGTAGCTGGTGATCGCTTGCCTTTGCCTTCGTACTGAGATGGAAGCTAATTTCCTTGGACGGCGCCGGGCAGAGGGCGACGAGAAAATAAGATCGTGGATTATGGAAAGGGGTGCTGCAGCACGTTGATATATATAGTAGCCCTGGGGATATGCTTTTGTGATCCGGACTCTAAGATTCATGAGTCCCTGGTAGATACGGCGGCAAATCTGTTGCGCCCGGACATATCTCCATCCAGTTCTTCACCAAGCCGAGTCCGGACTTGCTACATGCCCGTCCAAACTCGACTTGGTGGGGGGCATTTGTTCAATGGATTTTTGTCAAGGTAAAATCCATATGTGCACTTTTATTTGTGTGTACCACCGAGCATATAAAAAAAAGGGAAAATACATACATATACATATATATGCTTGTGTCACGTGCATTCAGGCAGGGAGGCTAATAACCACCGTGTGAGCTTCTGCGTGCTACATGTCCATGCATGTAGTGTAGGTATGCTCGCGACAGGCAATGGGAGAGAGCTAAACAGGTGCAGTCATGATACGCATGTGCGCTTATATATATACGTCCGGAATCGGCCGTAGAGCTCGTATATACGCCGGTCTATATCATGTATTTTCCGCATAATTGTACACCAGCCGGGCCGATGCGACGCGGCGCTGCTCGGTGCGAGGTCCAGAATATTCTAGAACGTTCAGGGATATACAACCGGCAGATCCGTGTATTGATCGCCAGCTAGCGTACATGCACGTTTATCAGCCGCAAGCCTCTCTGGACCGAATATACGTACGTAGTAGGCTCTATAGTCAGCTGGGCCCATGCCTCAGTGACTGCATGTGAGAAGCTAATCCATATAAAGTGCTGGCCCACTGTTCAGCCAAGAAAGGAGACGTTTATTTGGTATATGGAATATAAATCTCCAAATATCTCGCTCGGTGGCAACCAACAAAGGCGGCGCGTGCATGCAGCCCAACGGGCCGGCATTACCCTAGCTGTTGCCTATATAAAGAGCCCCCAGGACTCTATGAAAAGGGGAGATCATACTTCACAGTACCACGCCGTCAGGCTGTTCCTGCGAGAAGAGCCTTCATCATCCACCACTCCGATGTCTTAGCCTCAGGCCAGCAGCTAGTCAGCGGCCAAGCGTGCGTCCTCGTCCACGGAGTTGCTGATGTAACACCCCAGGTGTTGTCACTAGTTAAGCAATGGGTTTACACTTAACCATGGCATGTTAAGTGGTGATGGAGATGTTAGGTCAAACCTATGAAAATGAGCCACCACTTAAACTTGGACCATGCACCATTGCTTACATGCTGCCCTTTCTAAAGAGTATGCTTGGGAAATGCTGGATGTACTTGTTTCATGTGTCTCGCATCAATATCCATCTATATTGATCCATGGAAAAGTTTCATAAAGTTTGGAATCAAGAAATCACATGAAATAATAAGTTATATCCTTGTTGGAATGGCTTTACTAAGTGTTGGAATTGCACTATTAAGTGAATGGAAATATAAGTCATTAGCCAAACCTTGCAACCTTGCTCAAAAGACTCTAATTGAACTCTACAACAAAAGTCGTGAAAGGTTCATGTTGAGCAAATGTCCAGAAAATGTTTCTAAGTGTGGGAATAGCTAAAATTGTCTTTTTCATGATAGGATTTTGACCTACGTTGACCAACTGTTTGGAGTGCTTGCATGGTGGTGGGCCCTAAATAGAAGTTGGAGTTCATATTATGTAGAACAAATTTTGTTTAAGGATCAAGAGCTAAATTAGTGCCTAGCCTAGTCAAATGTCGCTCGCAAGATCGAATCCAGTGCTGTTTTCAGGGTTCGAAAATCGGCTAAGTCTGGAATGACTGAATTCTCGATTCCATTTCCATGTACCTGCCTTTGGTGATTTTTAGTTTGCAAACCGTGTCAAACTTGGCCAAACTTATTTAAGCAAAGTTGTCGTCCTCATGTAGCTCTACGACACCGTGCAATTGGTTTGGTTTTTCGTCACTCCGTTTATTAGTTATGAAGGGGAGAAAAACGATGTTCAGTTGTACATTTGAGGTAGTATTAGCTTTTCAGAAATTTGAATTGATACGCAGCAGCATCACTGGCCGACCACCGGCAGGAGCCAAGCGCCGCGTGGCCTCGCGCTCGCTCGCGTGCACGCCACCGCACCCAGCTGCATAAGGCCGAGCCAGCGCCGTCTCGCCCTCCATCTCCCTCAGTTCCTCGCTCAGCCTTCCTTGTCCACCCCATTCCCAGTTCAAGCGCAGGCGACCGCTGGGAGCACCACGCCGAGCGCCGCCGCATCGCTGCTGCCGCTCCTCGCTCTAATCCACCGCACCAACAGCACCACCACGGCCCTAGCCACGTCCTAGAACTAGCTGCGACGCTGTTCGAATGAAGGTGAGGCCCCCAAAGCCGAGGCTGCGGCCATGGCCGCCATTGCCGCTGCCTAGCATGTGCTCGGCGTGGCCGTGCCGCCTCGGGTCGTCTCTCTTCTTCCTTGTGCTTTCTCTGTGTGCGCATTAGGATGTCGAAGCTCCACCGATGTCTCACCGCACCGTCGTGGCCAACTCCGGTGGGCTCGTCGCTACAGCTCGTCGCCACTGGCGCAGCCATCGTGGCTACAGCATGCGTGCGTGGCCGGGCCACCTCGGGCCGCCTCCCGGTCATCCGAGACAACCATCAGGTGCGTGAGGGCCCCCTGGTGCTCCCCCGCCCCTCAGCCGCCGACGGCATGGCCCCAACGGCCGGAGCCGCGAGCTCCGACGGCCTCCCCTGCTCTGATTCGCGCGAGGGACTGCGTACAGCAATTAGATGAAAGGGAAGGTTCTAACTGCGAAGTCAGTGACTCAGTTGAATAGTGCCAATAAGGACCCATTTGCAGTAAATTTGCTGAATCTTTGGAAATTCATAGTAATTCATAGGAAATTCGTAAAATAGTAAATGAGGACTTTTTGGAATCCTTGTGAAATTCTCTATGCACTAGATCTATAATATTACATGTTTTACTTTAAAGTTTTAGCTGTAAAAATATATTTATGCAGCTAGGTTTATAATGCTAGTGGTATTTGTCTTTTTCATAACTGTAGATCTAGGGCTCCAAATGAAGTGAAATTTTTGTGGCATGCTACTCATGTGATGTTTGATGTGTGGTAAAAATTTCATGGTCATTGGTTGCTGCATGAATGAGTTATTAGTTTATCTTGCTCTCACATGATTTCTTGCTTTAGCAGCTTGTCTTTTTCATAGAGGTTGCTATACATATTCAAATGGAGTGAAATTTGTTCAGTAGACTATTGAGAGGATATGTGAGCCACTGTAATTTTTGTAGAATTTATTGTATACTTTTGGTATATGTTCATTAAGTCACCTTGTTATCTAAAATAAATTAAGAAATGTATTAAAAGAATTTATTTGGTCATGGACACTAGGTTTTCTGGGGTTCTTTAGTCATGTGTGAAATGTTGGTAAAGTTGGTTTTGCCCAATTATGTGTTTGCAACATAAGTTAATAATTATTTTCTTGCCGATGTGGTTTATGGACAGATCTGGGAACTTAGCAAATTTCTTCATGATAATGTGCTTTGTTGTGAAACTTGTTTATACAAAAGTTGTAGATAATTCATGTATCTAGCTTCTATTAAAATTTGGTGTCATTTGGCCAAGTAGTTTAAGAGTTACAGTTGTTTAAAGTTGGGTTATACAATTGATTGCTCTCTGTCTTGTTTAGACTAGTTTCGGTAAATGTATAATTTCGACCTACTTAACTTGTGAATCATGATATGATGGTTATAGATGAAATGTAGATAATTTCATAAGCTTTCCAGAATGTCTTCTTGCAAGTCATTTGGATTTGTGTAACTCCAGTTATAGCTAAATCTTGTAGCTGCTGTTTGCAAGTTCAGAAATTGGCATATTCCGGTTATAGTTGTTGCTTCACCTTGACTTGCTTTGCATGTTGCTAGGTGTGGTTCACGTCCTTGGTAATTAAGTTAGATACACCTGAGATCTTGTCAGACTTATGTGCCATGTATACTATTCTTTGTTATCTTAGCATGATAGATTGTGTGATGTTAAGTTAAGCATCGCAAAGTACTTAAGTGTGTTTAGTGTAAACGATGCTTGTCTTGCTTGCTATTTGTGATGCGTCTCATGGTACTATTCTTCATATTCATGCACTTGCATCTTGCATCTCATCTAGGTACGCTAGATGCACCATGTGAAGGACGAGATGTTGGAGCCAAACCCGAAGATGGTGTTGGTGGATCCATCCCGAGGATGGAAGGGCCCTGGAGTGCATGCCTAGAGTGGAGATGTCACCAAGTCGGTGCAAGCTAACTGAACTGACTTGTGTCGGATCCCAGGCAAGCCCCGGAGAATTATAAGTCTCCCAGTAATTTACAAATGTTTACTTACGTACTTATGATTGATGCATTAGGTTATAAGAGTTGAATGAAACCACTTGATGCATGTAAATTCCTTGTCCAGATATTAACCCTTTAACCGGTATAGGTCCAGGATCGAATATATGCTTAGCCCTGCTTAGACCGGTAGAAGTCGGGTGATGTCCTGTCACCTGCGAGATGTAGGTGGATACCGGAGCACGGTTGGCTATATCTGCTATCGTGGAACAGAACCATGAAGTAAAAGTAAATCGAGACCGGACGGGAAGTCGATAGAGAAGCAACAAGACATGGAGGTCTTGGGTGTGGATTTATCCCCGTCTGTGTCGATTAAGGACCGTACCGTTGTTGGCGCTTCTGACAAGATTGAACGCATGCCTCTCACTTAGCTGGCTGGATAACTCGTTCCGACCGCGAAGCCGAGTAATTCAACTCAGGCCGGGAACCGTTCCGTTGTGCGCTTCTTCCGGGGAACGATCAGACTGAGCCCAAGGGCAGGCTTGGCCTGAGCATCCTGGCATCTGGTGTTCCAGATTGTGCGGCGCAGTACGGACCCGCGAAATGTGTACCTGAGTTGTACCAAAGGTGACCTAAGGTGACCGTTGATCTGGTCTGCCTGGGTTTGTGTTAGGAATAAATTCCCAGCTGGTTGAAATCGATTCGAATCGCCGTCTCTCCCGGATAGTGAGAAACTTGGCTAGTCCCAACATCGTAGTAATTGGATTATGGAATGTGATGGTTCGAATAAACATGGAATTACTATACCTGCTATGGTTACTATTGTATGCTCCAAAAAGATATACCACATGTTTGGCACAGGATAGTTGCTAATCTAGAGATGGATAGTTCTAATTAACTTGATAACAGAATTATAATTGTATATTTGAGTTAATCGCTTTTTATGCAAAATGTTGTCAAGCTACCTCCACTTATAAAGCCTTGCATACTCCTTGGAGTCAATTTTATTTCTGGTTATGACGGGTAAGTCTAGCTGAGTACATTCGAGTACTCAGGGTTTATCCCACCATGTTGCAGGTAAGGTTTTGGCCTGCTGAAGATGATGGCTAACCACCGGTGGGCTCGGTGACTCTATATTCACTTCTCATCTACATGCTTTTGTCTGAGAATGTCACTTATGCTAGCAATGTATTTGGAACTTATATTAATGTAATCATTTGAAAGCTATCTTGTTTTCACCAATCGATTTTGAAACCCCAAACTTGTACTATTAATTGTGAACTCATTGTAATATTATTTCCGCTGCAACTCTATGTATGTGATGTGTATTTGCTTAATCACGCGATCTTGGTTGTGATGTTGATTTACCGAGGTCCTGCGTGACACTCGGCGGACTACCGGGTTTATATAAGTGAAAGTATGCGCGTGTCAACGTGTTAGCGGGGACAGCCGTACTTGATCTTATATAAATTGGCCGGTTCTGTCACAGCTAGTATCAGAGCGAGATTAAGCATAATACTGTCATGTACGTCGTTTTAAAAACAAAGTTTTGGTTTTAAAAAGCCTATTTTGACTAAAACTTTAGCGATAGGCAAATTTGTCAAAACTTAATTGCAAAACTATGCTAGCGACATCCTCCTTTATGCCCAGTTAAGGACTATTAGGTGGCCATCTAAGTACTAACTTTGGGGGATGTACTTTATTGCATTTTTTCTTTCGTCGTCCATACGGCGTGCTATTGTATGGATGCCATTCACTTGAATGGTAATGTATGGATCAATTGCCTCTACGCCCAGGTAAGTGTGAGTTGTGAGAGCATGACCGTCCAACTATCGGTCTAGGGGAGAGTTAGCTATGGTTACTGGAATATTTACATGTTACACACATGTATATATGAAGGTACTTAATTGTGGGTATATTTATCGGGTAGCTATGGATATCAAAGTATATACATCTGGGGATGTGTATATGGAGAGTATCTTAGTTTACCGCTTTCATTGTGTGCTTATTTATCTCTTGTGGGGATGGGCTGTAATGAGTTTGCCTGCAGGTATGCTAACCACGAATGCGTAGATTGAATGTAGCTAACGACTAGCTATATATCGAGAGAGTACGTGTTATGCCACCGACATAGAACGTGATTGCCGCCTCAGGCTGGCAATTTTGTGAGGACGAATAGGACGAGCATGCATCATGATTGTGCTTGTGCATAAATATGCTTCCCTCACCTTGTCATAATACTAAGTAACTTGTGATCAATGTGATGCTACTATCTTCCTTGTGTGAAGCTAGACAAAGTGCCTTGTTCCATGCCGCTTGAATAGCTGTGCTTGAAGATAGTGGGTGATTAGCTTTGCCTTGTATGTTTGCTTCCAAAGGAAATAGATGACAAATTAATAGTTAGCAAAAAGTTCACCTCTTTGAAAACTAAATTGCTTAATGTAGGTAAAACTTGTTTTGTAGAGATGTCCACCTACTCTGTAAAAAGGAAATAAAAGATAACAATACTTTACCACCATGTTTTGCATGATATGTGTAGCGGTGGTGTTGTAGGTGACTACTTGTTAGGGTGAGCTCTGTGCTTAGTAATAGTCGCTTAAGCTAATTAGATTGAGTATTTCGAAATGCTTGCTTAAGACCAGAATGTAGGTGCGGATGCTCGTTATTTAGGTAGTGCCGTAGTTGTCACTCCTTTTGTCCTCGGAAAGCATATGAGTGTTGAAGAGCGCTATCCTGGAACAACGTCCAAGTTTTGGTAATCTCATGGTTGTCGTCTCCAATTAAGTTCTCTCTTAGGAGCCTAAGCCTGTACACGAGGTTGTTAGCCCTTGAACGTTGCGCTACGAAGACCTTTGTCCATGCCTTTGCTTGACCTTAGGCCCAAGTTTAGTTCCCTTAAACGCTTGCATGTGTCGTGGTTGTCTCACTCCTGTGTGGAAGGATCTTGCTCTAAATCATCGTCGAGCCTCATTGCTCCTTCTCCTACAGATGATCTGGTGCAATGCTAATCGCTACCTACCCTGGCTTGGAACCTTTTCCTCGCAGATCCTATCATTACTTTATCAACTGAATCTCTAGGCAGTGCATTGTCTCTGTCCCCCGAATCTCGTTTGTTTTGTTTCCAATTCTTTCAAGTCTCTGGATGTTACCAGTCTTGATCTCATGTTGCTACTCGACAAGACCAAATCTCATGTTCGTCACTATATGGTAATCACTTTGGTGGACACAAGGCGTATATGGAAATTTTGCAAGAATCCCCTGCTCAGTTGTCTTCGGCAATTAGGCTATGCTCTCTTGCGCTGTGTTTTGATCTTCGGATCCCCTACTTGTTGACTTCTAACCTTGTGACTACCTTTGTTTGCTATCCCTCCTTCGCATAATGCTTGCACCTATGCAACCAAATTTGTGCTACGTGAGAATGCTTGTGGGTTGTATGTTTAGTAATGGTGACACGATTAGCGAGCTACGGTGCCGCGACGAAACCGAGGGCATCCTGTGGACTGCAGCCACAAGGTTGTGCTGTTCGGCACGCGCTGGTATCGAGGTTTCTAGTCATGATCCATTGCAAAACTGCACCGATGTGTTATTTTCATGTGAGCTCTTCCTTGGTTATCTCTCCTTATCATGCCAAGAGATCTATATGTTGAACTAGATGCAATGGAACTCCCTTTTGGAGTCGTCCAACGGTTAACCTTTGAAGAACAGGTTACTAACAGGAACATTAACAGACTGCAAGAGACGGTAGACAAGTGACTCTACTTGACGGTCCCTGTAATGACGTCGATCATCTAGTGAGCAACTTATGTCATTCTCGTCGGATTGGAAAAGGAGGCTTCAATGTCCAATGTAGTTCAACGAAGCTAGTTTTGCTATAGTGTTAGTCAAATCAACTTACTGCGCCACTGCACCATAAAGTCAAATTGTGCTCAACCTGCTTAGTAGTGTACTATTTCTCCGGATAGTGAATAACTACAACCTTTGTTGCCTTCCAGACCTCGCTGTCATCCTTCTTCAGCAAGGATTTATAAGACGGACTTGTTTTTTTTGGGTACCTTCCAGGTATTTTTACCCAAGAGGTTGCATCAGATTCAATCTAGATCACTGTTGCAACTTGGATCCAAAGTCTCCCTAAGGAATGATCATCGAGAACATTGGGCCAACAGAGTCAGCTATCACATTCACCGCTCACTCAACGGACTCAGATAATACGGTGTGGTTATCAGAAAAAGAGAACTGCACACATGGAACCATTGCAACGAGTATCCTTCAGGAGATTATGATCTAGTGCAAAGTCCATATGGTCTGTGCTATATCCACTAGGGAAGTAGATGTTACAAGTATTTGGTCTACGCTTGTATCACTCTTCGTACATCGAGGATGAAGTACGCAGGACCATGCTATCTTGGATTCCTCCCAATGTAACAATGCTTTATGGACGCCAACGAAGAAAATTCTTCAGACAACAGCTTACGACGAAGAGCAAGTATCAGAAAGTGTCATGACCAAATTAGCCTCTCTGATACTTTGAAGTTAAGTAGCCTAATGCTATCACTGATGTTGGAAACTGGATGACAAGTTTCTCTTCCCTTAAAAGTCTTACGCACTGAATCTCGGGACACGATTCTTTTAAGGGGGGAGGGCTGTAACACCCCAGGTGTTGTCACTAGTTAAGCAATGGGTTTACACTTAACCATGGCATGTTAAGTGGTGATGGAGATGTTAGGTCAAACCTATGAAAATGAGCCACCACTTAAACTTGGACCATGCACCATTGCTTACATGCTGCCCTTTCTAAAGAGTATGCTTGGGAAATGCTGGATGTACTTGTTTCATGTGTCTCGCATCAATATCCATCTATATTGATCCATGGAAAAGTTTCATAAAGTTTGGAATCAAGAAATCACATGAAATAATAAGTTATATCCTTGTTGGAATGGCTTTACTAAGTGTTGGAATTGCACTATTAAGTGAATGGAAATATAAGTCATTAGCCAAACCTTGCAACCTTGCTCAAAAGACTCTAATTGAACTCTACAACAAAAGTCGTGAAAGGTTCATATTGAGCAAATGTCCAGAAAATGTTTCTAAGTGTGGGAATAGCTAAAATTGTCTTTTTCATGATAGGATTTTGACCTACGTTGACCAACTGTTTGGAGTGCTTGCATGGTGGTGGGCCCTAAATAGAAGTTGGAGTTCATATTATGTAGAACAAATTTTGTTTAAGGATCAAGAGCTAAATTAGTGCCTAGCCTAGTCAAATGTCGCTCGCAAGATCGAATCCAGTGCTGTTTTCAGGGTTCGAAAATCGGCTAAGTCTGGAATGACTGAATTCTCGATTCCGTTTCCATGTACCTGCCTTTGGTGATTTTTAGTTTGCAAACCGTGTCAAACTTGGCCAAACTTATTTAAGCAAAGTTGTCGTCCTCATGTAGCTCTACGACACCGTGCAATTGGTTTGGTTTTTCGTCACTCCGTTTATTAGTTATGAAGGGGAGAAAAACGATGTTCAGTTGTACATTTGAGGTAGTATTAGCTTTTCAGAAATTTGAATTGATACGCAGCAGCATCACTGGCCGACCACCGGCAGGAGCCAAGCGCCGCGTGGCCTCGCGCTCGCTCGCGTGCACGCCACCGCACCCAGCTGCATAAGGCCGAGCCAGCGCCGTCTCGCCCTCCATCTCCCTCAGTTCCTCGCTCAGCCTTCCTTGTCCACCCCATTCCCAGTTCAAGCGCAGGCGACCGCTGGGAGCACCACGCCGAGCGCCGCCGCATCGCTGCTGCCGCTCCTCGCTCTAATCCACCGCACCAACAGCACCACCACGGCCCTAGCCATGTCCTAGAACTAGCTGCGACGCTGTTCGAATGAAGGTGAGGCCCCCAGAGCCGAGGCTGCAGCCATGGCCGCCATTGCCGCTGCCTAGCATGTGCTCGGCGTGGCCGTGCCGCCTCGGGTCGTCTCTCTTCTTCCTTGTGCTTTCTCTGTGTGCGCATTAGGATGTCGAAGCTCCACCGATGTCTCACCGCACCGTCGTGGCCAACTCCGGTGGGCTCGTCGCTACAGCTCGTCGCCACCGGCGCAGCCATCGTGGCTACAGCATGCGTGCGTGGCCGGGCCACCTCGGGCCGCCTCCCGGTCATCCGAGACAACCATCAGGTGCGTGAGGGCCCCCTGGTGCTCCCCCGCCCCTCAGCCGCCGACGGCATGGCCCCAACGGCCGGAGCCGCGAGCTCCGACGGCCTCCCCTGCTCTGATTCGCGCGAGGGACTGTGTACAGCAATTAGATGAAAGGGAAGGTTCTAACTGCGAAGTCAGTGACTCAGTTGAATAGTGCCGATAAGGACCCATTTGCAGTAAATTTGCTGAATCTTTGGAAATTCATAGTAATTCATAGGAAATTCGTAAAATAGTAAATGAGGACTTTTTGGAATCCTTGTGAAATTCTCTATGCACTAGATCTATAATATTACATGTTTTACTTTAAAGTTTTAGCTGTAAAAATATATTTATGCAGCTAGGTTTATAATGCTAGTGGTATTTGTCTTTTTCATAACTGTAGATCTAGGGCTCCAAATGAAGTGAAATTTTTGTGGCATGCTACTCATGTGATGTTTGATGTGTGGTAAAAATTTCATGGTCATTGGTTGCTGCATGAATGAGTTATTAGTTTATCTTGCTCTCACATGATTTCTTGCTTTAGCAGCTTGTCTTTTTCATAGAGGTTGCTATACATATTCAAATGGAGTGAAATTTGTTCAGTAGACTATTGAGAGGATATGTGAGCCACTGTAATTTTTGTAGAATTTATTGTATACTTTTGGTATATGTTCATTAAGTCACCTTGTTATCTAAAATAAATTAAGAAATGTATTAAAAGAATTTATTTGGTCATGGACACTAGGTTTTCTGGGGTTCTTTAGTCATGTGTGAAATGTTGGTAAAGTTGGTTTTGCCCAATTATGTGTTTGCAACATAAGTTAATAATTATTTTCTTGCCGATGTGGTTTATGGACAGATCTGGGAACTTAGCAAATTTCTTCATGATAATGTGCTTTGTTGTGAAACTTGTTTATACAAAAGTTGTAGATAATTCATGTATCTAGCATCTATTAAAATTTGGTGTCATTTGGCCAAGTAGTTTAAGAGTTACAGTTGTTTAAAGTTGGGTTATACAATTGATTGCTCTCTGTCTTGTTTAGACTAGTTTCGGTAAATGTATAATTTCGACCTACTTAACTTGTGAATCATGATATGATGGTTATAGATGAAATGTAGATAATTTCATAAGCTTTCCAGAATGTCTTCTTGCAAGTCATTTGGATTTGTGTAACTCCAGTTATAGCTAAATCTTGTAGCTGCTGTTTGCAAGTTCAGAAATTGGCATATTCCGGTTATAGTTGTTGCTTCACCTTGACTTGCTTTGCATGTTGCTAGGTGTGGTTCACGTCCTTGGTAATTAAGTTAGATACACCTGAGATCTTGTCAGACTTATGTGCCATGTATACTATTCTTTGTTATCTTAGCATGATAGATTGTGTGATGTTAAGTTAAGCATCGCAAAGTACTTAAGTGTGTTTAGTGTAAACGATGCTTGTCTTGCTTGCTATTTGTGATGCGTCTCATGGTACTATTCTTCATATTCATGCACTTGCATCTTGCATCTCATCTAGGTACGCTAGATGCACCATGTGAAGGACGAGATGTTGGAGCCAAACCCGAAGATGGTGTTGGTGGATCCATCCCGAGGATGGAAGGGCCCTGGAGTGCATGCCTAGAGTGGAGATGTCACCAAGTCGGTGCAAGCTAACTGAACTGACTTGTGTCGGATCCTAGGCAAGCCCCGGAGCATTATAAGTCTCCCAGTAATTTACAAATGTTTACTTACGTACTTATGATTGATGCATTAGGTTATAAGAGTTGAATGAAACCACTTGATGCATGTAAATTCCTTGTCCAGATATTAACCCTTTAACCGGTATAGGTCCAGGATCGAATATATGCTTAGCCCTGCTTAGACCGGTAGAAGTCGGGTGATGTCCTGTCACCTGCGAGATGTAGGTGGATACCGGAGTACGGTTGGCTATATCTGCTATCGTGGAACAGAACCATGAAGTAAAAGTAAATCGAGACCGGACGGGAAGTCGATAGAGAAGCAACAAGACATGGAGGTCTTGGGTGTGGATTTATCCCCGTCTGTGTCGATTAAGGACCGTACCATTGTTGGCGCTTCTGACAAGATTGAACGCATGCCTCTCACTTAGCTGGCTGGATAACTCGTTCCGACCGCGAAGCCGAGTAATTCAACTCAGGCCGGGAACCGTTCCGTTGTGCGCTCCTTCCGGGGAATGATCAGACTGAGCCCAAGGGCAGGCTTGGCCTGAGCATCCTGGCATCTGGTGTTCCAGATTGTGCGGCGCAGTACGGACCCACGAAATGTGTACCTGAGTTGTACCAAAGGTGACCTAAGGTGACCGTTGATCTGGTCTGCCTGGGTTTGTGTTAGGAATAAATTTCCAGCTGGTTGAAATCGATTCGAATCGCCGTCTCTCCCGGATAGTGAGAAACTTGGCTAGTCCCAACATCGTAGTAATTGGATTATGGAATGTGATGGTTCGAATAAACATGGAATTACTATACCTGCTATGGTTACTATTGTATGCTCCAAAAAGATATACCACATGTTTGGCACAGGATAGTTGCTAATCTAGAGATGGATAGTTCTAATTAACTTGATAACAGAATTATAATTGTATATTTGAGTTAATCGCTTTTTATGCAAAATGTTGTCAAGCTACCTCCACTTATAAAGCCTTGCATACTCCTTGGAGTCAATTTTATTTCTGGTTATGACGGGTAAGTCTAGCTGAGTACATTCGAGTACTCAGGGTTTATCCCACCATGTTGTAGGTAAGGTTTTGGCCTGCTGAAGATGATGGCTAACCACCGGTGGGCTCAGTGACTCTATATTCACTTCTCATCTACATGCTTTTGTCTGAGAATGTCACTTATGCTAGCAATGTATTTGGAACTTATATTAATGTAATCATTTGAAAGCTATCTTGTTTTCACCAATCGATTTTGAAACCCCAAACTTGTACTATTAATTGTGAACTCATTGTAATATTATTTCCGCTGCAACTCTATGTATGTGATGTGTATTTGCTTAATCACGCGATCTTGGTTGTGATGTTGATTTACCGAGGTCCTGCGTGACACTCGGCGGACTACTGGGTTTATATAAGTGAAAGTATGCGCGTGTCAACGTGTTAGCGGGGACAGCCGTACTTGATCTTGTATAAATTGGGCGGTTCTGTCACAGCTGGTATCAGAGCGAGATTAAGCATAATACTGTCATGTACGTCGTTTTAAAAACAAAGTTTTGGTTTTAAAAAGCCTATTTTGACTAAAACTTTAGCGATAGGCAAATTTGTCAAAACTTAATTGCAAAACTATGCTAGCGACATCCTCCTTTATGCCCAGTTAAGGACTATTAGGTGGCCATCTAAGTACTAACTTTGGGGGATGTACTTTATTGCATTTTTTCTTTCGTCGTCCATACGGCGTGCTATTGTATGGATGCCATTCACTTGAATGGTAATGTATGGATCAATTGCCTCTACGCCCAGGTAAGTGTGAGTTGTGAGAGCATGACCGTCCAACTATCGGTCTAGGGGAGAGTTAGCTATGGTTACTGGAATATTTACATGTTACACACATGTATATATGAAGGTACTTAATTGTGGGTATATTTATCGGGTAGCTATGGATATCAAAGTATATACATCTGGGGATGTGTATATGGAGAGTATCTTAGTTTACCGCTTTTATTGTGTGCTTATTTATCTCTTGTGGGGATGGGCTGTAATGAGTTTGCCTGCAGGTATGCTAACCACGAATGCGTAGATTGAATGTAGCTAACGACTAGCTATATATCGAGAGAGTACGTGTTATGCCACCGACATAGAACGTGATTGCCGCCTCAGGCTGGCAATTTTGTGAGGACGAATAGGACGAGCATGCATCATGATTGTGCTTGTGCATAAATATGCTTCCCTCACCTTGTCATAATACTAAGTAACTTGTGATCAATGTGATGCTACTATCTTCCTTGTGTGAAGCTAGACAAAGTGCCTTGTTCCATGCCGCTTGAATAGCTGTGCTTGAAGATAGTGGGTGATTAGCTTTGCCTTGTATGTTTGCTTCCAAAGGAAATAGATGACAAATTAATAGTTAGCAAAAAGTTCACCTCTTTGAAAACTAAATTGCTTAATGTAGGTAAAACTTGTTTTGTAGAGATGTCCACCTACTCTGTAAAAAGGAAATAAAAGATAACAATACTTTACCACCATGTTTTGCATGATATGTGTAGCGGTGGTGTTGTAGGTGACTACTTGTTAGGGTGAGCTCTGTGCTTAGTAATAGTCGCTTAAGCTAATTAGATTGAGTATTTCGAAATGCTTGCTTAAGACCAGAATGTAGGTGCGGATGCTCGTTATTTAGGTAGTGCCGTAGTTGTCACTCCTTTTGTCCTCGGAAAGCATATGAGTGTTGAAGAGCGCTATCCTGGAACAACGTCCAAGTTTTGGTAATCTCATGGTTGTCGTCTCCAATTAAGTTCTCTCTTAGGAGCCTAAGCCTGTACACGAGGTTGTTAGCCCTTGAACGTTGCGCTACGAAGACCTTTGTCCATGCCTTTGCTTGACCTTAGGCCCAAGTTTAGTTCCCTTAAACGCTTGCATGTGTCGTGGTTGTCTCACTCCTGTGTGGAAGGATCTTGCTCTAAATCATCGTCGAGCCTCATTGCTCCTTCTCCTACAGATGATCTGGTGCAATGCTAATCGCTACCTACCCTGGCTTGGAACCTTTTCCTCGCAGATCCTATCATTAATTTATCAACTGAATCTCTAGGTAGTGCATTGTCTCTGTCCCCCGAATCTCGTTTGTTTTGTTTCCAATTCTTTCAAGTCTCTGGATGTTACCAGTCTTGATCTCATGTTGCTACTCGACAAGACCAAATCTCATGTTCGTCACTATATGGTAATCACTTTGGTGGACACAAGGCGTATATGGAAATTTTGCAAGAATCCCCTGCTCAGCTGTCTTCGGCAATTAGGCTATGCTCTCTTGCGCTGTGTTTTGATCTTCGGATCCCCTACTTGTTGACTTCTAACCTTGTGACTACCTTTGTTTGCTATCCCTCCTTCGCATAATGCTTGCACCTATGCAACCAAATTTGTGCTACGTGAGAATGCTTGTGGGTTGTATGTTTAGTAATGGTGACGATTAGCGAGCTACGGTGCCGCGACGAAACCGAGGGCATCCTGTGGACTGCAGCCACAAGGTTGTGCTGCTCGGCACGCGCTGGTATCGAGGTTTCTAGTCATGATCCATTGCAAAACTGCACCGATGTGTTATTTTCATGTGAGCTCTTCCTTGGTTATCTCTCCTTATCATGCCAAGAGATCTATATGTTGAACTAGATGCAATGGAACTCCCTTTTGAAGTCGTCCAACGGTTAACCTTTGAAGAACAGGTTACTAACAGGAACATTAACAGACTGCAAGAGATGGTAGACAAGTGACTCTACTTGACGGTCCCTGTAATGACGTCGATCATCTAGTGAGCAACTTATGTCATTCTTGTCGGATTGGAAAAGGAGGCTTCAATGTCCAATGTAGTTCAACGAAGCTAGTTTTGCTATAGTGTTAGTCAAATCAACTTACTGCGCCACTGCACCATAAAGTCAAATTGTGCTCAACCTGCTTAGTAGTGTACTATTTCTCTGGATAGTGAATAACTACAACCTTTGTTGCCTTCCAGACCTCGCTGTCATCCTTCTTCAGCAAGGATTTATAAGACGGACTTGTTTTTTTTTGGTACCTTCTAGGTATTTTTACCCAAGAGGTTGCATCAGATTCAACCCAGATCACTGTTGCAACTTGGATCCAAAGGCTCCCTAAGGAATGATCATCGAGAACATTGGGCCAACAGAGTCAGCTATCACATTCACCGCTCACTCAACGGACTCAGATAATACGGTGTGGTTATCAGAAAAAGAGAACTGCACACATGGAACCATTGCAACGAGTATCCTTCAGGAGATTATGATCTAGTGCAAAGTCCATATGGTCTGTGCTATATCCACTAGGGAAGTAGATGTTACAAGTATTTGGTCTACGCTTGTATCACTCTTCGTACATCGAGGATGAAGTACGCAGGACCATGCTATCTTGGATTCCTCCCAATGTAACAATGCTTTATGGACGCCAACGAATAAAATTCTTCAGACAACAGCTTACGACGAAGAGCAAGTATCAGAAAGTGTCATGACCAAATTAGCCTCTCTGATACTTCGAAGTTAAGTAGCCTAATGCTATCACTGATGTTGGAAACTGGATGACAAGTTTCTCTTCCCTTAAAAGTCTTACGCACTGAATCTCGGGACACGATTCTTTTAAGGGGGGAGGGCTGTAACACCCCAGGTGTTGTCACTAGTTAAGCAATGGGTTTACACTTAACCATGGCATGTTAAGTGGTGATGGAGATGTTAGGTCAAACCTATGAAAATGAGCCACCACTTAAACTTGGACCATGCACCATTGCTTACATGCTGCCCTTTCTAAAGAGTATGCTTGGGAAATGCTGGATGTACTTGTTTCATGTGTCTCGCATCAATATCCATCTATATTGATCCATGGAAAAGTTTCATAAAGTTTGGAATCAAGAAATCACATGAAATAATAAGTTATATCCTTGTTGGAATGGCTTTACTAAGTGTTGGAATTGCACTATTAAGTGAATGGAAATATAAGTCATTAGCCAAACCTTGCAACCTTGCTCAAAAGACTCTAATTGAACTCTACAACAAAAGTCGTGAAAGGTTCATGTTGAGCAAATGTCCAGAAAATGTTTCTAAGTGTGGGAATAGCTAAAATTGTCTTTTTCATGATAGGATTTTGACCTACGTTGACCAACTGTTTGGAGTGCTTGCATGGTGGTTGGCCCTAAATAGAAGTTGGAGTTCATATTATGTAGAACAAATTTTGTTTAAGGATCAAGAGCTAAATTAGTGCCTAGCCTAGTCAAATGTCGCTCGCAAGATCGAATCCAGTGCTGTTTTCAGGGTTCGAAAATCGGCTAAGTCTGGAATGACTGAATTCTCGATTCCGTTTCCATGTACCTGCCTTTGGTGATTTTTAGTTTGCAAACTGTGTCAAACTTGGCCAAACTTATTTAAGCAAAGTTGTCGTCCTCATGTAGCTCTACGACACCGTGCAATTGGTTTGGTTTTTCGTCACTCCGTTTATTAGTTATGAAGGGGAGAAAAATGATGTTCAGTTGTACATTTGAGGTAGTATTAGCTTTTCAGAAATTTGAATTGATACGCAGCAGCATCACTGGCCGACCACCGGTAGGAGCCAAGCGCCGCGTGGCCTCGCGCTCGCTCGCGTGCACGCCACCGCACCCAGCTGCATAAGGCCGAGCCAGCGCCGTCTCGCCCTCCATCTCCCTCAGTTCCTCGCTCAGCCTTCCTTGTCCACCCCATTCCCAGTTCAAGCGCAGGCGACCGCTGGGAGCACCACGCCGAGCGCCGCCGCATCGCTGCTGCCGCTCCTCGCTCTAATCCACCGCACCAACAGCACCACCACGGCCCTAGCCATGTCCTAGAACTAGCTGCGACGCTGTTCGAATGAAGGTGAGGCCCCCAGAGCCGAGGCTGCGGCCATGGCCGCCATTGCCGCTGCCTAGCATGTGCTCGGCGTGGCCGTGCCGCCTCGGGTCGTCTCTCTTCTTCCTTGTGCTTTCTCTGTGTGCGCATTAGGATGTCGAAGCTCCACCGATGTCTCACCGCACCGTCGTGGCCAACTCCGGTGGGCTCGTCGCTACAGCTCGTCGCCACCGGCGCAGCCATCGCGGCTACAGCATGCGTGCGTGGCCGGGCCACCTCGGGCCGCCTCCCGGTCATCCGAGACAACCATCAGGTGCGTGAGGGCCCCCTGGTGCTCCCCCGCCCCTCAGCCGCCGACGGCATGGCCCCAACGGCCGGAGCCGCGAGCTCCGACGGCCTCCCCTGCTCTGATTCGCGCGAGGGACTGCGTACAGCAATTAGATGAAAGGGAAGGTTCTAACTGCGAAGTCAGTGACTCAGTTGAATAGTGCCAATAAGGACCCATTTGCAGTAAATTTGCTGAATCTTTGGAAATTCATAGTAATTCATAGGAAATTCGTAAAATAGTAAATGAGGACTTTTTGGAATCCTTGTGAAATTCTCTATGCACTAGATCTATAATATTACATGTTTTACTTTAAAGTTTTAGCTGTAAAAATATATTTATGCAGCTAGGTTTATAATGCTAGTGGTATTTGTCTTTTTCATAACTGTAGATCTAGGGCTCCAAATGAAGTGAAATTTTTGTGGCATGCTACTCATGTGATGTTTGATGTGTGGTAAAAATTTCATGGTCATTGGTTGCTGCATGAATGAGTTATTAGTTTATCTTGCTCTCACATGATTTCTTGCTTTAGCAGCTTGTCTTTTTCATAGAGGTTGCTATACATATTCAAATGGAGTGAAATTTGTTCAGTAGACTATTGAGAGGATATGTGAGCCACTGTAATTTTTGTAGAATTTATTGTATACTTTTGGTATATGTTCATTAAGTCACCTTGTTATCTAAAATAAATTAAGAAATGTATTAAAAGAATTTATTTGGTCATGGACACTAGGTTTTCTGGGGTTCTTTAGTCATGTGTGAAATGTTGGTAAAGTTGGTTTTGCCCAATTATGTGTTTGCAACATAAGTTAATAATTATTTTCTTGCCGATGTGGTTTATGGACAGATCTGGGAACTTAGCAAATTTCTTCATGATAATGTGCTTTGTTGTGAAACTTGTTTATACAAAAGTTGTAGATAATTCATGTATCTAGCATCTATTAAAATTTGGTGTCATTTGGCCAAGTAGTTTAAGAGTTACAGTTGTTTAAAGTTGGGTTATACAATTGATTGCTCTCTGTCTTGTTTAGACTAGTTTCGGTAAATGTATAATTTCGACCTACTTAACTTGTGAATCATGATATGATGGTTATAGATGAAATGTAGATAATTTCATAAGCTTTCCAGAATGTCTTCTTGCAAGTCATTTGGATTTGTGTAACTCCAGTTATAGCTAAATCTTGTAGCTGCTGTTTGCAAGTTCAGAAATTGGCATATTCCGGTTATAGTTGTTGCTTCACCTTGACTTGCTTTGCATGTTGCTAGGTGTGGTTCACGTCCTTGGTAATTAAGTTAGATACACCTGAGATCTTGTCAGACTTATGTGCCATGTATACTATTCTTTGTTATCTTAGCATGATAGATTGTGTGATGTTAAGTTAAGCATCGCAAAGTACTTAAGTGTGTTTAGTGTAAACGATGCTTGTCTTGCTTGCTATTTGTGATGCGTCTCATGGTACTATTCTTCATATTCATGCACTTGCATCTTGCATCTCATCTAGGTATGCTAGATGCACCATGTGAAGGACGAGATGTTGGAGCCAAACCCGAAGATGGTGTTGGTGGATCCATCCCAAGGATGGAAGGGCCCTGGAGTGCATGCCTAGAGTGGAGATGTCACCAAGTCGGTGCAAGCTAACTGAACTGACTTGTGTCGGATCCCAGGCAAGCCCCGGAGCATTATAAGTCTCCCAGTAATTTACAAATGTTTACTTACGTACTTATGATTGATGCATTAGGTTATAAGAGTTGAATGAAACCACTTGATGCATGTAAATTCCTTGTCCAGATATTAACCCTTTAACCGGTATAGGTCCAGGATCGAATATATGCTTAGCCCTGCTTAGACCGGTAGAAGTCGGGTGATGTCCTGTCACCTGCGAGATGTAGGTGGATACCGGAGCACGGTTGGCTATATCTGCTATCGTGGAACAGAACCATGAAGTAAAAGTAAATCGAGACCGGACGGGAAGTCGATAGAGAAGCAACAAGACATGGAGGTCTTGGGTGTGGATTTATCCCCGTCTGTGTCGATTAAGGACCGTACCGTTGTTGGCGCTTCTGACAAGATTGAACGCATGCCTCTCACTTAGCTGGCCGGATAACTCGTTCCGACCGCGAAGCCAAGTAATTCAACTCAGGCCGGGAACCGTTCCGTTGTGCGCTCCTTCCGGGGAACGATCAGACTGAGCCCAAGGGTAGGCTTGGCCTGAGCATCCTTGGCATCTGGTGTTCCAGATTGTGCGGCGCAGTACGGACCCATGAAATGTGTACCTGAGTTGTACCAAAGGTGACCTAAGGTGACCGTTGATCTGATCTGCCTGGGTTTGTGTTAGGAATAAATTCCCAGCTGGTTGAAATCGATTCGAATCGCCGTCTCTCCCGGATAGTGAGAAACTTGGCTAGTCCCAACATCGTAGTAATTGGATTATGGAATGTGATGGTTCGATTTATCCCACCATGTTGCAACATGAGGGTTTATCCCACCATGTTGCAGGTAAGGTTTTGGCCTGCTGAAGATGGTGGCTAACCACCGGTGGGCTCGGTGACTCTATATTCACTTCTCATCTACATGCTTTTGTCTGAGAATGTCACTTATGCTAGCAATGTATTTGGAACTTATATTAATGTAATCATTTGAAAGCTATCTTGTTTTCACCAATCAATTTTGAAACCCCAAACTTGTACTATTAATTGTGAACTCATTGTAATATTATTTCCGCTGCAACTCTATGTATGTGATGTGTATTTGCTTAATCACGCGATCTTGGTTGTGATGTTGATTTACCGAGGTCCTGCGTGACACTCGGCGGACTACCGGGTTTATATAAGTGAAAGTATGCGCATGTCAACGTGTTAGCGGGGACAGCCGTACTTGATCTTGTATAAATTGGGCGGTTCTGTCACAGCTGAAGCCAAAGATCACAAGCAGGAAGAGATGGCGTGCACGTCCTTCTCCATGGGTGAGGATTAATCTAGTATTATTTCTTTCAATCTTGCATGTCGATGTGCACGTTGGCCCTATGCCATGATCCAGGCCAGCAGGAGGACGACATGGCAGCCAAATGATCAAGATGGCGCCGGACTGTGAGGTCTCTCGCGTCATGGGAAGACAGAGCATCGACGGCTGGCCTCAGCCCGTCGCCGTCAGACATGCCCGTTTGGAGGCCGCCGAGACAAGGACTCAGGCCACCACGACATGAACTTGAAGATTCAAGTCCTGCACCCACGTACAAACAATGCCAAGATGCAAGCAAGGCAAGCCTATGTGCATGTATGCGTGTACAGAACCATGCATGGATGCATCTACCGTACAGGCTCCAGATGTGCTCAAGCCAGGACGTCACGCCGGCCTCAAGGAGTGCGGCGCTGCGATGCAAGTCTCCTTCCACTACATCAACGACTCCAAGTGAACAAGTTCTACAATGTACCACGACGGCGCGGCCGAGGAAGTCCGATCCGATCCGATCTACACCAACCATGCAAGTGCGATCAAGATGACACCACGTGCCGTTCGACACTGACAAGGTGGACTACACGGGCAGGCATGGCTGATGTTCCAGCCATGTTGTACTGGCTCATGGACCGACGAGGCCCTTACGCCTACGTCACCCACATCTACACCAACACTCTGCATGGAGAAGTGAAGCGAAGATTGAAGACGACGACCACAGCAGCAGAATCGGAGGTACTCTGTGATTCAGCTCACAGGGGTAATTAACTGGGAGCCTTCCGAGGCCCCAGGAACCATGGAGACCACATCGCCCAAGTTAGATAGCCATCAGCAGGCCATGACGCGCATTCTTTTCTTAGGAATTTGTACTTGTTACTCGTGATGATTAATATGATACTATGTTCCTGTCTTTTATTTTTGTGTACTATTGTACACTGGCACGCCCGCACACTTCCCACACGAGAAGCCGCT
The DNA here is from genome assembly GCF_019320115.1 of Miscanthus floridulus. Lineage (NCBI taxonomy): Eukaryota > Viridiplantae > Streptophyta > Magnoliopsida > Poales > Poaceae > Miscanthus > Miscanthus floridulus. Next base: position 127,572,967 of record NC_089597.1, read on the forward strand.
GTAGGCGGGTTTTCTGGTGTCCAAACATTGTCACACCCGATTTTAAGAACAAAACTAGGCTTGCCATATGTGTGCCCAGGAAGTCCACACATACAACAATAGAATAGAGGATATCAGAAACAATGTTATATAGCAGAAACATACTTACAATTAACACTTATATCAGAGTATAGCGGAATGGTTACTCATGTTTTCTTCAGGCTCCAACTTCACAGGGACGACTGACTAGGGCTACGTATGCCAAACACTTCTGATAGTATCCTGAGAACTCCTTCGTTGTCTTCACCAATCTTCTGAGCAACTTTTACTAAAGTCTGGGTGTGTGGGGAAATAGCAAGGGTGAGCACATGTCGTACTCAACAAATATAACACGGGGTTTATGAGGCTCAAAAGGCTTGACACAGGTTTAACAGCATTCAACTTTTAGTTGTCACAATTTTAGCATAAGAGTAGCAACAAGTTGTTTCAATTCCCAATGCAAAACACATGATCAATGTAAACATGAATAATGAATAGCATAAACAAATAATGCTTAGTGTTCATCTATTATGTAAATGTTCTAAGGTCGCTCGTGACCGTGAGCACGGCTGATATACCAGTTTTACACTCTGCAGAGGTTGTACACTTTCACTATGAGTCATGATACCCATAGGACCGGGTTAATTACTCCCAAAACACTTCCAAGGTGAGCAGGAAGGGGTCACTATGAAGCCTTTCAAAGGTCCATCTAACAAGTTAGGGCCATTAAATTCACTCGGCAAACAGATATAGGAATCTCCCTATCAAATGGCACAATTCCATCGTGGCTATACACATAAGAGTAGAGGTTGTCCTATACCCGATTCATCAAGCCATTCTTATGCCAATAAAGGTAACCACTAACAAGCTAGAAAAGGTCCTCATACAGAGCTAAAGCCAAAGCCATGTAGCCCTCATAGCTGTACTATAAGTCCTGGATGATCACTTACAGATAAGTCCTTAGAGAGAGGAATCTGAAGCATTTAGAAAGTAGCTAAATACTCCAGCCCCCTGTTTCCAAGTTGCTAAAAAGTCATATTTTAATGTTTATCGCATATACCATTAGTCAAGTTACAAGATCATGGTTTAATTAAGCACTAGCAAAGCTACCCCAAATGCATAACCCGTAGGTGACATATATATTAATATTAGTCACATCAGAGTTTATTTAGGAAAGATCAACATTTAGCTATGTTGTTTTTAATTATAAAATTGGTTGCATATATATATATATATATATTAATCAATTTAATATTCAACTATATATAGAAAAACATGTGACATGAAAACATTGGTAGTACTGTATAGTGTAACACCCCAAAATTTATCACTTTTGAAAATAGAGTTAAAATGATTTATTTGTGAATTTTTGTGCACATAAAAACATAGGAAAATAAAAAATTTCATTAATTTAAAATTTATCATAAGGTAGAAACGTGTTTGTTGCATTCATGTCGGTCACACCTCGTGTTTCTATGTGCAAAATGTATGTTTTTTATATGTTTTGGAGATGAATATCTATCTCTAGGAATTTTCCAGCTTCTTTTTAGAATTTAATTCCTACCTCCTTCACCTTAATCTTTATGTTTCAAGTTTCCAACAATATTTTTATGAGCTCCAAATACTTTATTTGGGTTCATCATATTCCAAAGTGTCTCTAAGAATTTTCCCCAAATTTTCAGAGGTCTTGGAGTATTTTTCGCAGCTTAAATAATAATTCTAGACTTTTCTAGAATTATTTTATCCACGAAATTAATTAATTCCAAAAATAATAAATCTCTCATTTTTTCCAATGCTCAAAGCCCATGTACAATAATCCTAATAAATCATAAAGGCACATGCATTTATTTACTAATGGGCTTTAATGTTTATTTAAGCCTATTAGTGCAGGTGGATGGTGCAATGTCAATTAGTACCATATCGCTAGTTGACGTGGATGTGGAGAGTTTTTCTTCTTATATATCAACCAACCCCTTGGGCAAAGCACAACAAAACTACCATAAGGGGAGCCCCTAGTTTGGGAAATCCCTCGTGTAGTAAATTATATTTTTCTCCTCTTTCTCTCGCCATTGCCGTCGCCGTTGTCGTCGCCGCCACGCTGTCCGTGCCGCTGATGAGCTGTCCGTTGTGCCAAGCTCCGCGCCGCCTCCGCTTGCTCTACGCCGCCGCAATCCTTCACAGTAAGTTCACCATCTCCTCCTCTATCCTTCCGTGTCTTCTCCATCGAAACCCATGCACCGTAGGGTCGTTTTTGAGTTTTGCCATGGAGCTCTGTCGCCGGCCATGGCGCCCCGCCATGATTTTCCCTGTTCCGATCGGCCACTGTCGCCTCTTCCATCGCTGATCCAATCTTGGCCGCCCGCGTCTGATCCGATGGCCGATATTCATCCATACCCCTTCGTCTGGGAATTTTGTAAAAGAGCCCTGATGTTTTCTGAAATCAACCCGCAGACCATAGCGCGATCACAGATTACGTTTTCTTCTTTGAAAAGCGTAGTTTCTTCGGTTTAGATCCAAAATATGCTTTCACTTATTTACAGATTTGCCACTGATTTGTTTTAGCCATAACTTGCGTTAGGTTCATAATTTCATAATCTACATGTTAATACTACTGTTAAGTAGGTTTTCAACTTTTAAAATTCGTGGCTAGATTTAATCTATGATTTTATTAAAGAAAATCTTATTTATTTCATATCTTCTGCGTTTTAATTCCGTTTTAGTCCATTCAAGTTGCGTTAGATTCAAAGTGACAAGATCTACGCGTTAGTAACAGTAGTTACCATGCCACTATTTCTAGAATTTTATGGTTTAAACTCTAATTTGAATAATAATTATGCAATTGGGTTTTATAAATAAAATATGATTTGTTTTACTTTAGTATTACAATTCAAACTTAAATTTGACTTAAATTATATTATCTATAAAATATCTTATATATGTTTTTATATAATTAAAGCACATGAAGCTAATAGTTTTACGAGTAGATCTTTTGGTAGTTGTATCTTTTCCACCATAGCTCCGATTAGAGTGCTTTTTCACGTCTATGTGTTTATAGCAAGACGTAGATTCGTTTTACAAACTTTTCATCTTGATTTTATGTTTGGTGTACTGTTCTAATTTAGATCTATTGTTTGCTTCATGTATGATTGTATGGATGCTTATGTGGTGCTTTATGATTAAGTCCAGTCGGTGAGATATATGTGGTGATCAAGAAGAAAAAGAAGAACATTGAAGATTAAAGCTTACCGAAGGATCGGTGTTTAAGGCAAGTATAGCATGGGATCTTCCTTGTTGTCCTATACACCATTAATCATTTAATTCATACTACATGTGTCTACCTTGACTGCCACTAAGGATTTCTTAGTACTTTGTTACCCTGTACCTTGATATCTTTGGGGTATTGCATTGGGTAGTATGATGCTAGTGCTCAACTAAAGTCATGATCTTGTAACTTGACTAATGGAATATGCAATAAACACTAAAATATGCTTTTTAGCAACATGGAACAAGGGGGCTAGAGCATTGGACTATTTTTATGGTGCTCTAGATTTCTCTCTCTAAGGACTTATTTGTAAGTGATCATTCGGGACTTATAGTACAACTGTAAGGGCTACATGGCTCTGGCTTTAGCTCAGTATGAGGACCTTTTCTAGCTTGTTAGATGTTACCTTTATGGCGCAAGAGGGGTGTGTTCCAGGTTGGATATAGTGCGGCCTCTGTCTGTCAGTGTATAGGCTGCGCATCATTGTGCCTGTCGGAAGAGGAGCCCTACATTCGTAGGCCACAGAAACCTAGCGGCCCTAACTTGTTAGATGAACCTTTGAAAGGCTTCATAGTGAACCCTGCCGACCTTCCTTGGTAGTGGGTCAAGAGGCTAATCACCTTGGGTGAAAGGGTAAATCACGACTCACAGTGAAAGTGTGCAACCTCTGCAGAGTGTAAAACTGGTATATAAACCGTGCTCACAGTCACGAGCGGCCTTGGAACCCTTACGGAATAGATGATGGACACTAATGATATGGATGATGAAGATGCTCACTAATGGTTAATTGTTTATGCTATTCATTATTCATGTTTACCTGATCATGTGTTTATGGGCTTGAGATAAACTTGTTGCTACTCCTATGCTAAAATCATGACTCATTAAAAGCTAATCACAGTTAAACCAGTGTCAACCTTTTGATCCTCATGAACCCCATGTTATATTTGTTGAGTACGATATATACTTACGCTTGCTTTATTTTCAATTATTTGGATAAAAATCCCAAATGGGTACCAGATTGCTAGAGTATGGAGGAATTAGGCTTGTGATTAATCAGTTAGTTGTCTCTATGGATTTAGAGTCTTCGCCTGAAGATCGGAGTTGTCTTTACGCTGTCTATACTCTGAGGTTATAATCTTTATACTATTACGCTATGTATTTAAGCATTGTCTTTTGATATTACCTTTATTTGTAGCTATATATGAGATTTGACTTCCTGGGCTCACATATGGTGCGTATCTGGTTTTATTCTTAAAACCGGGTGCGACACGTAGAGCGTGTCGGCACTAATCTAACACAGCTTGATTTATTCTAATCAAGAAAATCATATGAATGACATCAATTCAGATTAGTCAATTTATGTTTTCCTTCAAAAACCAAGTTAAACCTAGTCATATTCTATTCATAAATGTTGCCATATAAATAAACAAATTAAACTTTGATCTTTTAAAAAAAAACTAACGTGTGGGAACCTCTGTTGGAATTATGTATGACATATGTTCAAGCTAAGCAATTTATAATTCACGAACATGATTATGTTAGTAATTAATTATATTAACATTTGTGTATAAACTACGAAATATGACACCTATGTTGCTTTTAACTTAGAAAAACAATAGTATACTATTAGTTAAATGAATATTCAGTTTACAAATCACAAGCATGTAACACGTCATACGTTGTTGCTAGCACGTATCTTATGGTCGGCACGGTCGCAACTCAACAAGAACGAAGTTACAACACTAACTAGCTTTTAATTCAGAAAACAGTGTGAGAAATAATATTAATCCAATTAATATTTGTGTTGAAAACTATAAACACAGGACATGGTATATAACATCATCATCGCCTAGCGTACAACGTTACAAAGCGAGCGTAGATCGGAAACATAATTAAAACTAGATTTATTTTAATTAAAAAGACTATTAAATAAATATTAATCAAATTAATATTTAATTATGAAAGCATAATAAGGTAACATGGAACACATCATCATGAACACGTATCACACGTTGCGATGAAACTCGCGCAATCGAATCTAAATCAAAAACCTAAATCGACTTTAATTAAACAACCTTTAATTAATTATAAACACAATTAATATTTTAATAAAATAAATTCATAAACATATGACATATAAACTAATAACTCTACTGCATAGATCTCGATGACATGAATCTAATGCAACTTGAACCACTTAAAACGGAATTAAAATGGAAAAGCGGCGAAGGTTACTAACCAGTGGGAATCCATCCATCCACGTACAGAGAGAGGCTCGGCTCTGCTGCTGCTGTTCGTCATGGAGGTGAGGAGGCTCAGCATCGGCAGGGGAGGGAGGGGCGCCTAGGCCAGGCGGTCGGCCAGCAGCAGCACCAGAGTAGGGCCCGCAGCGACCTGTGTAGGTGAGGGCTGAGCAGCCGGTCTCTGCTCGTACAGGGCAGCAGCGGCGCTGGCTTGCTAGGGGAGGCGCGCACTGTGGAGTAGTGACGCATCCTAGACGTGGATGGTGAGAGGATGGACAACCGGTGGTGATGCAGTAGCTTGCGAGAGGCCAACAGAGAAGAAAAAGATGCCTGCCACGGAAGCTCTTCGCTAGAAAAGTCGATCGGAAAAAGAAAAAAAGCAAAGGAAAACGGTCGTATGATGGTGGTTTGATAAAAAAACAAGGATGCTAAGACGTAGAGAACAAAGAGAGGTACCATGCGATGGCGGCGACTCGTCGAAAGAGTCGTCGGAGCAGGCCGACGGTGACATGATTGGAAGAGAGAAAATTCTAATTTGCTACACGAGGGATTTCCCAAACTAGGAGCTCTCCTTACGGTAGTTTTGGTGTGCTTTGCCCAAGGGGTTGGTACACATATATAGGAAGAAAAACTCCCCACGTCTACATCAACTAGCAATATGGTACTAATTGATGTTGCACCCTCCATATTTACTAATGGGCCTAAATAATCATTAAAGCCCATTAGTAAATAAATGCATGAGCCTTTAGGATTTATTAGGATTATTGCACATGTGCTTTAAGCGTTGGGAAAAATGAGAGATTTATTATTTTTGGAATTAATTAATTTTATGGATAAAATAATTCCAGAAAAGTCTAGAATTATTATTTAAGCCGCGAAACGTACTCCAAAAGCCCTAAAAATTCAGGGAAAATTCCCATAGACATTATGGAACATGAGGAACCCAAATAAAGTATTTGGAGCCCATGATAAGATAATTTGGAGCATCTAAAAATTAAATTATCCTCATAGACAAGTAGGAACGAGTTCTAGATAAAGCTAGAAAAAATTTCAAGAAGTTTGTAGAGATTGATTGACGGACGAGGAACTAAAAGTAGTGATTTACGTTACAAAGAAAATATTTTAGGAAGCTCCCAATGGAAACTTGAGCCGAGAAACAAAGAATTTGATTGTAGAAAAAGATAAAGACGTGTCGGAGAAGGAAAATTGACCTACTAACGCATTTTAAAGACTTTGCTCACTCTCAACACACAAAGAAGCAACAAGCAAACATCACATCATCCAAACACCCTTCAAAATTAGAAAACTTTGATAATTCACATTTTTTCTATAACTAAATTTGCGCTAGCTCAAAGTAAACTTGGTAAATTTTATCCAAATATTAAAATAATTCATTTTATTTAATGTTTTCTATGCACAACCCAAAATAAAAATTTTTGGGGTGTGACATACTACCCCACTAAATAGGAATTTCATCCCGAGATTCGAAGAGACTAGGGAGAAAGATAAATATCTTCACGTCTCCACACTTCCTTGATTTGGGATTCATGAGATGAAAGAAGGAACTTGCATGATAAAGTGGTTTTGGGAGTTGCATAGGATAGCAAGGAAGATAAAGGTCAACGATGCTTTGTAGAGGATGCTACCCCACTTAACAAAAGTTTTGCTAAACTCTAAATATTCCATACAAAGATCCTCGTGTTGGTGTAGTCTTTAGGGTCTTCCTTTGGATCACAAAGATAGGGATGACAAACAAGCAACATACCAAACAAGACAAACATGCATCACAACATTGAAACTACACGTGCTTCTATAGCAATGGCGGGCATCCTAAGGAGTGGATTATGATGAAAGGCCATCACAAATTTGAATAAGGTGAGATCAGAAAACTTTAGTAAACCAAAGAAAAAAAATAAATCAAGGAGATAAGAAGCAATAGCTCAAAAAAAGCTATCAAGGAGACTAGACAATAGGACAAGGACGAGAAATAATCAATTCAAAGGACAAGGTTGTAGAAAAATAGTTTTGTAGCAAAATAAGCTTCTGCAAATCGACCGGTGCTACTAGGAAAACGTCCTATAGTCAATACCGCTTTGATACCAATCTGTCACACCCGGTTTTAAGAACAAAACCAGACTTGCCATATGTGTGCCTAGAAAGTCCACACATACAACAACAGAATAGAGGATATCAGAAACAATGTTATATAGCGGAAACATACTTACAATTAACACTTATATCAGAGTATAGCGGAACGGTTACTCATGTTTTCTGAGGCTCCAACTTCACAGGGATGACTGACTGGGGCTACGTATGCCAAACACTTCTGATAGTATCCTGAGAACTCCTTCGTTGTCTTCACCAATCGTCTGAGCAACTTTTACTAAAGTCTAGGTGTGCGGGAAATAGCAAGGGTGAGCACATGTCGTACTCAGCAAATATAACACGGGGTTCATGAGGCTCAAAAGGCTTAACATAGGTTTAACAACATTCAGCTTTTAGTTGTCACAATTTTAGCATAAGAGTAGCAATAAGTTGTTTCAATTCCCAATGCAAAACACATGATCAATGTAAACATGAATAATGAATAGCATAAATAAATAATTCTTAGTGTTCATCTATTCCGTAAATGTTCTAAGGCCGCTCGTGACTATGAGCACGGCTGATATACCAGTTCTACACTCTGCAGAGGTTGTACACTTTCACTATGAGTCATGATACCCATAGGCCCAAGTTAATTACTCCCAAAACACTTCCAAGGTGAGCAGGCAGGGGTCACTATGAAGCCTTTCAAAGGTTCATCTAACAAGTTAGGGCCATTAGATTCACTCGGCAAACAGATATAGGAATCCCCCTATCAAATGGCATAATTCCATCGTGGCTATACACATAAGAGTAGAGGTTGTCCTATATCCGATTCGTCAAGCCTTTCTTACGCCAATAAAGGTAACCACTAACAAACTAGAAAAGGTCCTCATACAGAGCTAAAGCTAGAGCCATGTAGCCCTCACAGCTGTACTGTAAGTCCCGGATGATCACTTACAAATAAGTCCTTAGGGAGAGGAATTGGAAGCATTTAGAAAGTAGCTAAATACTCCAGCCCTCTATTTCCAAGTTGCTAAAAAGTCATATTTTAATGTTTATTGCATATACCATTAGTCAAGTTACAAGATCATGGTTTAATTGAGCACTAGCAAAACTACCCCAAATGCATAACCCGTAGGTGACAAGGTAAAAGTTCAATTCTAGAGAATTCCTATCAAGGTGACACATGCAACATGAATTTAATGTATTAAAGTGAATAAAAACAAGGATGATCCCATGCTATACTTGCCTTAAACTTGCTTTACACTTGAAGCACTTGCTCAGAGAAGCTTCAACTTTATCTTCCAATCTGTAGCTTTATGCACTCAACTTCTGATCTCCACTTCTTACGTACTGTTCTCTTCTACTCGTGGCAAACACCAAGCACAAAGAAACATACAAGCAAGCAAGCAAAATAAACTAAGAACAATACACCAATCATAGCAAAAGCTTTAAAACAACGTACTAGGAGGGAGGGCTCGTTGTTGTGGTTTCGACAACGTAAGAAATGTCCATAATGGAATTACGTTACAAAGAAACAACTACCGGGAGTTCTATATTATACTATAAAAGAAAAGGAACAACTGTAAGCTGGATTTATTTTAGTTAACAAACCCATAGAAAAAATATTAGTTTAGATTAGTCAAATCATCTTTTAATTCAAAAGTCAAGTTATGACCAGTCATATTTTATTAATAAATATGACCATCTAATTTAAGTCATATTAAACTTTAAATTTGTGAAGATAAAATAACACATGAAAATATCTATTCAAATTATACGTGACGCATGATTGAGCTAACCAAACTATAATTACAAACATATATATTAATATAGTCACATCAAAGTTTATTTGGGAAAGATCGACATTTAGCTATGTTGTTTTTAATTATAAAATTGGTTGCATATATATATTAATCAATTTAATATTCAGCTATATATAGAAAAACATGTGACATGAAAACATTGGTAGTACTGCATAGAGCGTGTCGGCACTAATCTAACATAGCTTGATTTATTCTAATCAAGAAAATCATATGAATGATATTAATTCAGATTAGTCAATTTATGTTTTCCCTCAAAAACCAAGTTAAACCTAGTCATATTCTATTCATAAATGTTGTCATATAAATAAACAAATTAAACTTCAATCTTTTAAAAAAACTAACGTGTGGGATCCTCTGTTAGAATTATGTATGACATATGTTCAAGCTAAGCAATTTATAATTCACGAACATGATTATGTTAGTAATGAATTATATTAACATTTGTGTATAAACTACGAAGTGTGACACCTATGTTGCTTTTAATTTAGAAAAACAGTCGTATACTATTAGTTAAATGAATATTCAATTTATAAATCACAAGCACATAACACGTCATACATCATTGCTACCACGTATCTTATGGTTGGCACGGTCGCAACTCAACAAGAACGAAGTTACAACACTAATTAGCTTTTAATTCAGAAAACGGTGTGGGCAATAATATTAATCCAATTAATATTTGTGTTGAAAACTATAAACACAGGACATGGCATATAACATCGTCATCGCCTAGCATACAACGTTACAAAACGAGCGTAGATCGGAAACATAATTAAACACTAGATTGATTTTAATTTAAAAACTATTAAATAAATATTAATCAAATTAATATTTAATTATGAAAGCATAATAAGGTAACATGGAACACATCATCATGAACATGTATCACACGTTGCGATGAAACTCGCATAATCAAATCGAAATCAAAAACCTAAATCGACTTTAATTAAACAACCTTTAAATAATTATAAACACAATTAATATTTTAATAAAATAAATTCATAAACATATGACATATAAACTAATAAATCTACTGCTTAGATCTCGGAGACATGAATCTAACCCAACTTGAACCACTTAAAACGGATAAACGGCGAATGTTACTAACCAGTGGGAATCCATCCATCCACGTACAGAGAGAGGCTCAGCTCTGCTGCTGCTGCTCGTCACGAAGGTGAGGAGGCTCAGCATCGGCAGGGGAGGGAGTAATGGAGACAGGGATCCCGATCTTCTGTCAGGTGATGGTAACTATTGTTGTGGCAGAGAATGACACACCGATCCGGCTTCAGATCGAAAGATCGAACCCTGCAATCTTAGCACCACGTCTCCTCTGGTTATCAACCGTGTCACAATCCGGTTGACCTCACCAAGAAGGCTAATCCCTGCCACGAATCGAAGAACACAAGCAAGAACAAGATAAAAAGCAACTCAATTAAAGTGACAATTGCAGATGAATGATTAAGCACTCGAAGTTGGGGTCTTGCAAACCGATAATGGCGACTGTTCAATGACAGATTGATCTAAAACAAAACCCAAAACCTAATATAGGTGGTGGCTACTGATTATATAGCCTAAGGGACATCCAAGGATCCCTCTTCACGTCCTAAAGGTGTCCAAACACGTTACAAGGCCCAACGGCCCAAAAGACGACGACGCAGCGCCGTGACAGATTCTGGACGACAACTTGTTTTGACGATTCCCATTGATTCTGATGTGGTACTACTTCCATTGGTTTCCTTATGAAATTATCTTTCCATCCATATGTGGATCATCAAAAACGGAGTTCAGATGCGTCCTGGGCGTCCGTTTTATTGCAGACTGGTCCTGACGACCGAGGCAGACTCGAACTCAGATTGGACTAGGCCTCTAGCTTGGCTTGGACGTCCTTACAGGCCTCCTAAGGTGGTGGCCAAGGAGGAGGACGTCCAAGTCCATCTCTTAGGCGTTCTCCATCTTCTTGGGGCGTGCTCCAACTTGGGCCTGGGTCCCAATGATGTCTAACAAGCCCATGACGACAGTGTGGCTCCTGCCAGAATTAGCGATAGAATATATTGGTGATTTGGAGGCCTTGCCGACGTGATATTGAGATGGGACCAGTTCTATTTGAAAGCTTATCAAACAAGCTTTCCATCAAGTGCTCATTGACCTCGATCGCACTCCGGATGGATGAGTTATGGCCTTCCCAATGAGGCACTGTCGGGCTGCCGACGAACCGAAAGTTCAACTTTGATGAACTTTCATTATGAAACACATTTGAACCTACAATCAAATAGTGACATGTACATGTGGAACTAAGTGAATTATAACCAAAGCCACTATGCAAATGTAGAAACGAGCGCACCTTATAATCATTGTTCATATCCGAAGGTGCCATGTCCTCATCATCCTCCCCTTCTTGACAACAAACCGTCCTTGGTTTGAGCTTAGCTGGTGGACAAGTTGTCGGTAGTAGCCAACATTGCTCCCCTTCTTGAAATTTAACCTGTTGCCTCATTACAAAACTTGGGGATTTCGACATGACAACATTATCGCTATTGGTGCCCTCTAGTTGATCATATTTTTGCACAATGAAAGGAGATTTCAGAGTTGAACAAATATAGACACGATGCACCATATACTCTCCTTTATAATTATATTTGCCAATAAAGTGATATGTACAAGTAGACAACCATGATAATTCAACACATTTAAGTTTCTCTTCTAAACTACTAAGAGCATATAAAGTATCAAACTCAATATAACCCAAAGTATTTGAAGAATACAATATTTTTTTTTCTTTTTTTTTGGTAGCAATGGGAAGTAAACGTTTATGTTCAGCATAAGTAATTGGTTCCAAAACATGGAAAACTGAAGCATCATTAACTAATTCATCTTTATCACAAGGAACATCAAGCAAATTATCATGGGACAAAGATAAATCAAGAGAGGGTTCCACTAACAATTGCTCTATGATAGCATGGTTTGTGGAAAAATTTAGTACATTAAGACAATTTTCACCTTTCATGAGTGTAGCACCATGGGCATTACCTATGTTCTCAGCAGGAGTAATAGGTGCATTGTGAAGTGATGGTTCTAAATTTGCATATGAGGTTGTGAGCTCCTCATTTTCTTCCATGTCATCCTCTCGCTTATATACATTATCCTGCAGAAGGTTAGTCATAGCAAGAGGAATAACAACAGACTCTTCCTCTAAATGGTGCACCTCATCATATGAAGTCAAAACAGGAGGTGGATTAACAAAGGTTTCTCGTATAAGGAGTTTCATATCATTCCAAGTTTGAGGTTTATTAGAAGGATCTAAAGACTCCCACCAAGATAAAGCAGAATGTCGCAAAACACTAGCTACATTTTTTATCTTCCTCCTTGGACACATAAAGCGAGTAGCAAATATGTTATCTATGGCAATTTTCCACTCCATGTACTCATCAGCACCTATACCATCATAAGTCGGTGGATACGAACAACCTGTCATTGTTAGAAGACAGCAAAAGACAATACAAAAATATTATCCCTATCAAATGACTATGTGGTTGCAGTGGTATCACTTTTGACAGCAAGTGGAAGCGTCTTACCAAGCTCTTACAAAGTTCTTACCAATACAAGCAGTGGGCGGTACAACCGGCGGCTGGTTCGTGATACCTGTGAGGCAGTGGTACCAAGATTGCAAGGACCTTTTTTCTGTACTGATCTGAAGTATATATGTGGAGCTTGGGAGGCAAACAAAGAGTAATATGTATATTTGGCACACAAGTCAGTAACAGAAAGTAATGCTGAATTATAGTCCAAAGTACTTGTTCTCGTTGCTGGTCTAAAGTGTTGCAAGTACCAGGTTGTGACAAAAGTATGGTGGATAGCAAGGTGATAGGTATGAGAAAAACAAGTATGGTGGATGGAAACAGCAACACAAACAAGGAACCAGACAGCACACGCAAACACAGCTCACTTTGGGCTTCTCTATGTGCTCTAGATATTGTTCCTCTTTTGTCCCTCTCTTTTTTTCTATTTTTGGGCTGTCGTTGTTTTTTGGGAAATTTCAACTTTTTTATTTTATTTTTTTGATATTTTTCCTTTACTTAGGAGCACAAAAGTAGTAACCACAGAAAATATGAGCTCAAATAAGTGTAAGACGTGGCCTGTGGAATTTTCAGAAAATTGGATGAAAATCGACAAAAACCTTGTGACCACGAAACGAGGATCTTGTGACCACTTTTTGACTAACCTAAAAATTCCGAACCCCGACAAAGCAGGGGATGGACGGATCCAAAAAAATTTTCTGATCAATTTGCATATATGGAACGTCAAAAACGGAGTTCGTATGCGAAAACTGGACCAGTTTTAAGAATTGGCTCCGAATTAGAGGACAAAACGGGAACAATGTGTGCAAAATTAGTCACAACAGCCAAGATTTGATGGAAACGATGGGGAAAAACACACGAACTGGACTCTAACACGACCTAACCAGCAACAAGACCTCGACCAGGACACAAACTCAACACGACGGAAGGTTCTAGGATAGAAAAAACGAGTGTGGCACTAGACTATGGGACGAATACGAAACCCTCAAACTAGGGAATAAAAGTGAACCTAACAGTATACCTTAGCTTTGATACCACTTAATGGAGACGAGGATCCCGATCTTCCGTCAGGTGATGGTAACTATCGTTGTGGCGGAGAATGACACACCGATCCGGCTTTAGATCGAAAGATTGAACACTGCAATCTTAGCACCACGTCTTCTCTGGTTATCAACCGTGTCATAATCCGATTGACCTCACCAAGAAGGCTAATTCCTGCTGCGAATCGAAGAACACAAGCAAGAACAAGATAAAAAGCAACTCAATTAAAGTGACAATTGTAGATGAATAATTAAGCACTCGAAGTTGGGGTCTTGCAAACCGATAACGGTGACTGTTCAATGACAGATTGATCTAAAACAAAACCCAAAACCTAATGTAGGTGGTGGCTACTGATTATATAGCCTAAGGGACGTTCAAGGATCCCTCTTCACGTCCTAAAGGTGTCCCAACATGTTACAAGGCCCAACGGCCCAAAAGACGACGACGCAGCGTCGTAATAGATTCTGGACGATAACTTGTTTCGACGATTCCTATTGATTCTGATGGAATTTTGATGTGGTACTACTTCCATTGGTTTCCTTATGAAATTATCTTTCCATCCATATGTGGATCATGAAAAATGGAGTTCGGATGCATCCTGGGTGTCCGTTTTATTGCAGACTGGTCCTGACGGCCGAGGCAAACTCGAACTCGGATTGGACTGGGCCTCTGGCTTGGCTTGGACGTCCTTGCTGGCCTCCTAAGGTGGTGGCCAAGGAGGAGGACGTCCAAGTCCATCTCTTAGGCGTTCTCCATCTTCTTGGAGCGTGCTCCAACTTGGGCCTGGGTCCTAAGGATGTCTAACAAGCCCATGATGATAGTGTGGCTCCCGCCAGAAATAGTGACATAATATATTGGTGATTTGGAGGCCTTGCCGATGTGATATTGAGATGAGACCAGATCTATTTGAAAGCTTATCAAACAAGCTTTCCATCAAGTGCTCATTGACCTCGATCGCACTCCGGATGGATGAGTTATAGCCTTCCCAATGAGGCACTGTCGGGCTACCGACGAACCGAAAGTTCAACTTTGATGAACTTCCATTATGAAACACATTTGAACCTACAATCAAATAGTGACATGTACATGTGGAACCAAGTGAATTATAACCAAAGCCACTATGCAAATGTAGGAATGAGCGCACCTTATAATCATTGTTCATATCCGAAGGTGCCATGTCCTCATCAGGGAGGGGTGCCTTGGCCAGGCGGTCGGCCAGTAGCAGCACCGGAGTGGGGCCCACAGCGACCTATGTAGGTGAGGGCTGAGCAGCCAGTCTGCTTTGCTCGTACAGGGCAGCAGCGGCGCTGGCTTGCTAGGGGAGGCACGCACTGTGCAGTAGTGACACATCCTGGACGCGGATGGTGAGAGGATGGACAACCGGTGGTGATGCAGTAGCTTGCGAGAGGCCAACAGAGAAGAAAAAGATGCTGGCCACGAAAGCTCTTCGCTAGAAAAGTCGATCGGAAAAAGAAAAAAAAAACAAAGGGAAAATGGTCGTACGGTGGCGGATTGATAAAAACAAGGATGCTAAGACGTAGAGAACTAAGAGAGGTACCATGCGATGACGGCGACTCACCAGAAGAGTCATCGGAGCAGGCCGACGGTGACATGATTGGAAGAGAGAAAAGTCTAATTTGCTACACGAGGGATTTTCCAAACTAGGGGCTCCCCTTACGGTAGTTTTGGTGTACTTTGCCTAAGGGATTGGTACACATATATAGGAAGAAAAACTCACCACGTCTACATCAACTAGCAATATGGTACTAATTGATGTTGCACCCTCCACATTTACTAATGGGCCTAAATAATCATTATAGCCCATTAGTATAAATGCATGGGCCTTTAGGATTTATTAGGATTATTGCACATGGATTTTGAGCGTTGGGAAAAATAATAGATTTATTATTTTTAGAATTAATTAATTTCGTGGATAAAATAATTCTAGAAAAGTCTAGAATTATTATTTAAGCCGCGAAACGTACTGCAAAAGTCCTAAAAATTCAGGGAAAATTCCCATAGACATTAGGGAACATGAGGAACCCAAATAAATTATTTGAAACCCATGATAAGATAATTTGGAGCATCTAAAAATTAAATTATGCTCATAGACAAGTAGGAACAAGTTCTAGATAAAGCAGGAAAAATTTACGAGAAGTTTGTAGAGATTGATTAACGGACGAGGAATTGAAAGGAGTGATTTGCGTTACAAAGAAAAGATTTTAGGAAGCTCCCAACGGAAACTTGAGCCGAGAAACAAAGAATTTGATTGTAGAAAAAGATAAAGACGTGCCGGAGAAGGAAAGTTGACCTATTAACGCATTTTAAAGACTTTGCTCACTCTCAACACACAAAGAAGCAACAAGCAAACATCACATCATCTAAACACCCTTTAAAATTTGAAAACTTTGACAATTCATAGTTTTCCTATAACTAAATTTGCGCTAGTTCAAACTAAACTTGGTAAATTTTATCTAAATATTAAAATAATTCATTTTATTTAGTGTTTTCTATGCACAACCCAAAATCAGAAATTTTAGGGTGTGACATGTTTCTTGATATTTCTTTTTGTTATCTAGTCATCTTCGTTTAGGACTCTTATCAGCCTAGGGTATAAATATAAACCCCTAGCTATTGTATCAAGGACATCTCTCAATCAATCAAAACAGTCTTTACCTTTTCGGCTTCACGCCAACCCTTAGGAGTAGGGCTACATCGATCCGATCGACCTCCGGCTTGTCTGTAAGTACCGTCATGGCTTATACTTTTGTTTGTAAGGCTGCAACGGTCCGACCGACCTCTTATGAGCTCTAGTATAGGTTAGTTATCAATCCTTATCTAGTTCAGGTACAGCTGCATCGGTTAAGTTCTACCTCCACTACTCGAATTAGATTAAGGTCAAGTTATCGGCTCTACCTAAAGGTGACATCCTTCGGGTAGATTCATTAAGTCACTGATCTTGCTGATGTTCTTGTTGTCATTGGTTTTAGCAATATCAACCTTCCTGATCGAGATCGATCTAGATCGGCCTCACATCCTTTTAGTCCATCGTTTATTTTGTCATATTGCGAAGGTTCTTACTTTAAATGACAGATTATGTTTTATCGACCGTTCTACTTCGATCTTGATCATGCATAGTGCGCGGCTAAGGCATGTCTAATCTTGAGAAGGTCTACTAGCTAGTTGAATCTAGTCTATAGCTCACTATTATGGCTGTAACGATCCGGTCGATCCTCACTGTTAGCACTTTAAATTGGGGTATGCTAGATGGTAGATTTGCTTCCGACCAGGCATGACCTTGGCTATTTACTATACCTGCATCGGCTAAATAGCTGATTGCTAGTACTTTAACGCTTATAGTGTGTCTTCATGATTCTATTAAATATGAATAGATCTATTTATTTTAAAGGTTTGATCTGTTATTTTTATCATGGCTGTCATCGATCCGGTCGAACCCCACTATTAAGGATAACAGGTTAGATTTGGTGAGTTTATAGATCTGTCCATTTTAAACAATTGATTCTTCACATGCTGTAATCCCTTTTCTACCTGAATCAGCTATTTTAGCCGATTAGCCTGTGCTTTCACACATATAGCATGTTTTTTCATAAACCTGTCAATATATAGATGGTTTTATAGATTCTTTGGCTTTAGTTTATTATCATTATCATAGCTATATCGATCCGGTTGAACCTCACTGTTGATGGCAAAAAATTAGATTTAGAGCATTTGTAGATTCATTTGTACTAGACAGTCGATTTGTTCACATGTTATATCTCTTCTCGTTAAACTTATCAGCTCAATGCTTTACACTGGTTATATCCACCTAACTGATGATTTTACTTATACCTAGGTGCATTGTACTTGTTATCATAAATCAGTCGTGACCCATGAACATCACAATCCTTAACTGTCGATTTCTCCTCGTATCGGCTATTTAGTCGATCTTCCCATTTGGCTGCTCTCGAAGCAGCACACTTGAAACTATCTAGGTAAAATCGACATGTTTTGCCTTAAACTACTAATAAGTCTTTCTCTCCTTGTCAATTGTAGGTCAAATTGACTAGCATGTCTTTGGGATTCACAGGATCGACTGGTCCTATGTTGAAGCCAAGCGGATCTCGAGGCTTACTCTAAGTAGATCCTTCCGACTTGCTGTGTGTTGATCACATCACCACATTTTTGTGTCAACACACTTTTTGACACGCCCGGTGGGACCACAATCATTTGATTAGAAGTTAGCTAAATCAAGCACACCTCACACCCTGGCTGATGAGCTCGAAAGGATAAAAAAACTGCTACTCCTGCACTCCACCACTCAAAAGAGCTACTATGCTATTTGGCATACAAGAAGATAGATTATTATCAAGCGACATCACATAGATGGGTACCAAAGTATTGTGTTGCCATTATGCTACACCAAATTAGAGCAGAAGCAAATTCAGTTGTCTCCATGTATCGGCTTAGTTATTACATAACTTTAGGGAGCTAGCCAGTATGTTCTGAATGGATTTTGGCATTAAAAGTAGGAGCCGATATTGTTGGAGTATTGGGCCATCCATTTTGATAAATCAGATTGTTCAGCAAATTCGAACCACATGACACTGTCGTGGAAAGTGTCAAGGAGAAGGTTCAAGATGGTCTGCAGGAAGTAAACCACAAATTTATTACACAACCATCTAATTTACGCCAAGCACAAGTTATCACCCTATTGGCTTGTCATAATCAGCCGATAGCAATAAAAAAGTAGAAGTTCAAGTCAATCAGCCCAAGAAGAAACTCTATGTGGCAGGCCGTAGGTTGGCTGCTATCTCGGACAGAAGGGCACAATGAAATCAGAAAGCGGCAAAGAAACATTACCGTCGGTTCTGGTAAAAATCAAAAAGCTGATTTAGTGGGCCTAGATCCAGATGGTATGGCAGCTATTTCTCGAAGCAAATGTGGACCAGATGCAAGCAAACAAGGTTAGAAGCCATATGGGCAGGTGTCAAACTACTCAAGGCATCAAGCCGATGGTTGTATGGAGATTGAATTGAGCTTTCATCCATCGGCTATTATCATCGACTGCTCCATCACCTCCATCGGCACAAGACAGTCAGCCTCTACGTTCTGAAGCTGATGATGGATTGAAGATCAGTTTCTCTATCCATGTGGAACAAGATCTCATCACTCCACTATGCAGATCATTAAGTTTCAAGAAAGAGCACTCAATCTTGTTACCGTGTGAAGATCCATCACTTCCTAAAGAGCCTTCTGAAGAGAGGTGAGGATTTCATTACATTCATAGATGAATCCTTGTATTTAAGTAATGCAAAATCTACTTGGTGGATTGATTCAAGTGCAATTGTTCATGTTGCAAATTCATTACAGGGATTTCATACGAGGAGAACCCTACAAAGAGGAGAAAGAAGGATTAAAGTAGCAAATAGAATTAAAGCTGAAGTTGAAGCCATTGGAGATCTCTCTCTATAATTAGATTATGGTTTTAGACTATAGCTTTCAAATATTCTTTATATACCCTCTTTGCGTAGAAACTTGATAAGTGTCTCATGACTAGATGATGATGGATATGATTGTCATTTTGGTAATGGTAAATATCAGATTGTGGTTAATAATAAGTGTGTTGGTCTTGCCTTCCAACAAGACAAGCTTTATTTATTATCACTTTCTAAGAGTGTGAATGATGTGAGCACTGAGAATGAGAATGTTTCCTCATCTATGAATGCAACAAATAAGTGGAAGAGAGTGCATGATGTATCTTCAAAAATATGGCACTGTTGTTTAGGCCATATTTTGAGGGGGAGAATAGAGCGATTGATTAAGAAATCAATTATTCCGCCTTTAGAATTTTCAGATTTAGAACAATGCAAAGATTATATAAAAGGAAAGTATGTTAAGAAAATAAAGAAAGATGCCAAACGAAGCGCAGAAATTTTAGAAATAGTTCACATAGACATATGTGGTCCTTTTTCTGTGAAGAGTGTGGATGGTTATTGTCGACACAGAATTTTCGTCCCGTGCCGAGGACACACGCAGCAAGCCGGAAGGGTCTGCTCGATGGAGCTGTAGATCCACCTAGCTTCAGCGTAGGGATGGTCGATCCTATGCACTCCTCCTGAGACGTGGCAGTCAATTTGACTCTATAATTGACAAGGAGAGGAAGCTTATCAGTAATTAAGGGCGGAACTTGCTGATGTTGCCAGACAGTCCCGAATGTGCGGCTCTGAGAGCCGATATGAAAGGAGATCGACTAAATAGTCGATTCCAGCATATTCATGAGAATAAATCGGTTAAAGGTCATTGGGTTGTATAAGAAGAATCGGTTATCATTCAAGATAAATATCGTTATTTGAGTAGATATTAATCAATGGCAATAAGATGTCAACAATGATTGGTTTATGCTGAGCCAATGATTACAAGCAACCAAACCCCTTTTTATAAAAAGAAACAATTCAACACTATTTAACCATTTAATAAAGATAAATCTAATGAACATGTTAGATCTTATCTATCGCTATGACCAGTGGGGCATGAGGCAGAATCATGCAGGCCGTAGAAATAACAATATACTCGATGACCCTAACTCATTACTAATATCAGTGGGGCATGAGGCAGAATCATGCAGATCGTAATACAATAATAAGATCATAGGCCTAACACATCCTTCAACCTATCTTTACTTCAACGGTCTCGTGATGCGAACTATTCGTGAAAGCATTCGATATCGGCTAAAACAGCTGATTTAGGCATAGCGTACAGTTAAAGTCATGCCTTATCAGGAATAGACCTACCGAATAACGATCCCCACTCTACGGTGCTAACAATGGGGTGTGAGGCAGAATCACACAGGCCATGATAACGGACCATGGAACGGTTTTCGCTAGCCAATAAATCTACTCAAGATGCAACATGCTTTAACCGCATGCTATGCACGATCAAGATTGATGTAAAACAGCCAATAAAACATAACTCATCGTTTAATGTACATATTAGATCAGTTTTAGATTAACAAACAATGGGCTAAACAAGATATAAGGCCGATCTAGATCAGTCCCAATCGGGCAGAGTGATATTGATGTAATTTAGATGAATAATGAAAGCAATAAGCAATATCGGTAACTTAATGATCTACCAAAGACTGCCATCCTAAGGTAGAGCTGATAACTTGACCTTGATCTAGTTCATGCAGTGGGGGTCGACTAGATCAATGTAGCCATACTTGAACTAGGCAAGAATCTATAACTAACTTATACCAGAGTCGCAGTGGAGGTCCACCGGATCGATGCAGCCGTACGAACAGAGGTATAAGCCATGACGACACTTACAACAAGCGGTGGAGGTCGATCGGATCGATGCAGCTGTACTTGCTGAAGAACTCACCGAGATCTACTCTACTCCTACTCCTAAGGGGTGGCCAAAGCCAGAAAAGTAAATGACTTGTATATTGGATTGATTATTGTTTTTACAAAAGCTAGGGTTCGGTATTTATACCCGGAGTCTAAACATGAATCCTACTTGATCACCATTCGTTACAATCTTTGGTATAAAGGAAACACTCCTAATTTATGATAACTTGGACTCTAATCTTTCCCCTTTTGTAGAGTCCATCATGTTTTGTCTTAGCGCCGATCATAGCCTTTGTCATATCTGCCAGCGCTGCATGAAGAAAGCCGATTCTGGTGCTGCATTCGAATCAGCTAATTCTAATCTGCACGCAATTGCTTCCTTGATGACATGATCTTAGGAGCTTTTAAGTCTCTGCGAGACTCCTTCCAAATTTTGGTGTAAACACATGCCCCCCAATTTTGGGATAAAAGTAATTTTATTCCAAAATTATCATGTCTGTATCCCTGATTCGTCCGTAGTCACGGGCAGAGAATCTTGATCTAGGGTCTACTATTTGTCGCCGTCCATAGCTCATGAGCCTATGCCTAAAAACTTTTACAAGAGCGTCACTGTTTCATGGGCACTTGGATTCATCTTTCCGGGTCGGCTATAAAATATTTATCCGACCCTAGTGAGAGCAACTCAATAATCTAGCCATGTTTTTCTTCCATTTGCTCCCTCAAGTGCTTCTAGCTCCGTCGGACCCTCCATGGTCCATTCTTTTACTATGAAGATCTTGAGTGGTTAGAAGAATCCTTGTGCATAGGGTGATTGTGTCACTCATTCTAGCGCCTTATCGAGCAAGAGGATCAACTACTGTGGCTAGAAGAAGTCTTGTGATATCACCTGTGTCTTCTCACCATGCTCACAGAGTTGTTCTAGTGTTTGCAAGGGCTAAAATGTGTGGACACCTTCCCCTTGTTCGTTCCATCAAATGCCCACCGGGAAAGCCACAGGCTTCTTTCCCATAGTTTCCTAGCCATCGAGAATCAGCTGGGCATCTGTTGGGTGGCCTTTCCCCTTTTCCTGGCACAATTCTATCAATGGGCCGACGTGACTTGGTTCATGATGACCTTCAGCCTTGTGGGGATCTAGACTCCCTTCAATCCAAAGAAGTCTTGGTGGGTCGGTCTCTGGTCAATGTAAATTCTTCATATCCGCCCATGATATTTTGTAATTCAGGGAAGTAATAAGTCTAAATTTGTTATTTCTTCGTTATCTATCCCCTGAATTTCTAGAGTGTCGATCCGTTTCCATTCCTAATTTCAGTTTTACACCTCCAGCAAAGTCTATCTTCTTGCCTTCCCAAGCTATATATACGGGCCATGGCTTTGGATCGAAAAGCCACCCGCTTCATCTCAAACCTCCTACATCCTTAGTATAGTTTCTGCTTTTTCCATAGGCTTGAGATCATGGAGAACAATAATAGATCTGTTGAGGAGGCTCTTTATGGATCTGCATCATCGTGCCAGCGCATCCATCATCAAGAGGGTGCACCTTGTGATGCTCCTGTTGTTTTAGAGCAGAGGGCTGACTCTGCTCAGCCTTTGGGGTCATCCTCAGCACCAATTTGTCGCCAGCTTCCCAACTATCTGAGGAGGCCCAGAGATAATGATGACTTGATCGCTTCCATTGATTGGACCGGCAAGAAACTTGCCGACTACCTCGCTATTGCGGAGTCGGCTTAGGCCATAGTTCAGGGCTGATCACCCCTTGAGGCTAACCCAGTGCGGGAGAGGTTGGCCAAGGCTAAAGCCAGAATCACTGGTAAGACATTTACCATAATTTTCTGTTTCTTCTTAACTTTTGCCTCCAATACCCTAATCACCTCTTCCTTAAATCCTTTAGATCTATCGGCTCAGCTGGAAAACCTCCATTTAGATATATCTGACTTCTTGTTAAACCTCATGGACACCATTAGCCCTCCCACCAAACACATTTTCTTTTGTTGTCTTTCTCTTTATGATCAGTCTAGTCCTAGTCAACAACTCTTTTTCTAAGCAGATCATGAACACTTTTATTTTTTTAAGCGCCGATCCATGTTATTATGATGATATGCATCTTGAGCATGGATAGACCAGTGGCTGGTTTGAGACTGCCTATACTCCCGATATTGATTGCTACATTCTGAATAGTCATATCTGGTAGGCAACTTCAAACCTTCATTCCAGCAATGTCTGAAGAAAGGACAATTCCAATGTAATTTGGCTTCTTTCCTTTCATACCTCTTTTCTTTTAGTTGAAGCTGGTACGCTTGATCCCTTAACCAACACTGATAATCCTTTTCTTTCTGCCGCTGCCACTTATTCAACAAAATCCAAGATGTAACCCGTGGCTTTGTTATCTCTGCTTTTGATGTCTCTCCCTGCTCGTATCGGCTCTTTTGCCTAGCACGATGTCTCTTAATCTCTCTGTACTCATCAGCCGATATTTGTGTCTTGGGATTGACTATTCTAGCTTCTTTTGATTTGGTTGATGTTAGGACCTTAGTTTTTCCTTTGAATAGCCCAGCATCAACCATGTTTAGATCTCCTAGGAAAGGATTATCGTCAACTTTCATTTTCCGAGGCATATCAAATTTGAGCCTCCCCTACTGAATAGCCCTATGTATATGCTGCCGGAAAATTCTACATTCGTTGGTGGAATGAGAAGTAGCATTATAGAATTTGTAGAACTTCTTATTCTTTAATTGATCAGGGGCAACATGACATGACCATCGGACAAATTGATCTGCCCTTTCTCAAGTAAGAAATCAAAGAGCTTGTCTGATTTGGTGACATCAAAGTCATAGCTCTCCTCAACTCCTCTTCCCTAAGGATTTGGCACCATCACTGTCTTCTTGCCCCAATTCCATTCAACCGCAGCGACCTCTTCTTCTTTGTCTTTATAACCATCATCGACTGAGTATGGATCATAAGCTTCACCTACTATGGTACTCTTCTAGAACCGGGTATCTCTACGCATACTCTAGAATTGGCTATTGAGCGCTGCTACTCGTTGAGCCAATTGACCCAAATTGTCAAATTCTTGTCCCGGCAGCTTTTCTTTCCACATCGGCAGCATTCCTTGAACAGCTAAAGTAGCTAGTTGATCATCGGCCAAGTTTAAGGAGAAGCATAATTTCCTGGTTTCTCAGAACCTCTGAAGAAATTCAGTGCCCAATTCATTAGTCTTCTTTCTTATAGTTGTCAGATCGGTAATCTTCTTTTCTCTAGTCCCAGTGTAAAAATATGTATGAAACTTCTTCTCTAGGTTAGCCCAATTAGCAATGGAATTGACTGGCAATGATGAAAACCAAGTGAAGGCTAGCCTTGATAAGGACAGAGAGAAGAAACAAACTCGATGGACATCCTCAACTGATGCTTCACCCAATTGTGTAAGATACCGCCTGATATGTTTTATCATGCTTGTACTGTCTTGGCCAGTGAACTTAGCGAATTCTAGGAGCCTATAATTTGTTGGAAGAGCGACCAAATCATACCATTCGGGATATGGGCGTTTGTATGAAAAGGTCAGCCCTTTTGGTTTTAGACCAAACTGATTCTTCATCATCTTGGTCACCCTCAGCAGTAATTCATCAGCTTACGGATTTGGATTTCTTTGCACCTGCTGACCCATCTATTGATTGAAATCCTGTGTGCCTTGGTATCCTGGATTTGGCATCATGTGAAGGGTGTTATAATCCATGCCATAGTGATACCCTTGTAGAATCTCGATCTACTGGGTCCTTTGCTGGCTTACTGCTTGAAGTATCTGATTATAGACATAAGGATCTATGTCCCTACGGATCCTTTGAATTGATGGTGCTATTTTTTGAGCCGACGATGGTATATGGCCTGATGTGCCAAAATTGATCACCTGGTTCTGACTTCGCCCTATCGGCTGTTGCACATGCTGTACTGACGGTCCAGGATTGTACTATATCTAATTCATAGTAGTTCCTTGAGCCTGTTCAGATGAACCCTGAACTGTTTGGACATCACTACTACTAGCTGGTGTTGCTTCTTGATGGCTGGTACCAACTTGATTAGTCCCTTGGTCGACGGATCTAGAATGTTGTAATTAGCTTATCTACCTTGACCAACTAGAACTCCATGAATCGCCTCTCTCATGGCGTTGTGGAATATGTCCACGAAAGCTTCGTTATGGCTTGATATGGCATCACGAACAGATTTGTCTACAACTTCCTTAAAGAAACGTCTGTCTTCATCTTCAGTTGTATCTGTCTGCCCGTGTAGTAGAACTCTTGGTAGCGGAAATTTTTGAACAATTGTGTTGTCACGTGTTTTGGTGTAGGACAACAAATATTTGTTCTAAAACTCTTCTATAGCTTTGCTGATGATATCCTTATCCCCATCAGGTAGATCTTCATAATGCAGCATAAGGATGTCGTTGTTATTGTGAACCGCCATGACAATTGTGGGGTCCCACCGGGTGTGCCAGAAATATGTGTCGACACATAATTTTTGTCCCATGCCGAGGACACACGTAGCAAACCGGAAGGGTATGCTCGATGGAGCTATAGATCCGCCTAGCTTCAGCATAGGGATGGTCGATCTTGCACACTCCTCCCAAGATGTGCCAGTCAATTTGACCCTATAATTGACAAGGAGAGAAAACTTATCAGTAATTAAGGGCAGAACTTGCCGGTGTTGCCAAATAGTTCTGAATGTGCGGCTCTGAGAGCCGATATGAAAGGAGATCGACTAAATAGTCGATTCCAGCATATTCATGAGAATAAATCGGTTAAAGCTCATTGGGTTGTATAAGAAGAATCGGTTATTATTCAAGATAAATGTCATTATTTGAGCATATATTAATAAATGACAATAAGATGTCAATAATGACTGGTTTATGCTGAGCCAATTATTACAAGCAACCAAACCCCTTTTTATATAAAGAAACAATTCAACACCATTTAACCATTTAATAAATATAAATCCAATGAACATGTTAGATCTCATCTATCGCTATGACCAATGGGGCATGAGGCAGAATCATGCAGGCCATAGAAATAACAATAGACTCGACGACCCTAACTCATTACTAATATCAGTGGGGCATGAGGCAGAATCATGCAAGACGTAATACAATAATAAGATCATGGGGCTAACACATCCTTCAACCTATCTTTACTTCAACGGTCTCGTGATGCGAACTGTTCATGAAAGTACTCGATATCGGCTAAAACAGCCGATTTAGGCATAGCACACAGTTAAAGTCATGCCTTATTAGGAATAGACCTACCAAATAACGATCCCCACTCCACGGTGCTAACAGTAGAGTGTGAGGCAGAATCACACAGGCCATGATAATGGCCCGTATAATGGTTTTTGCTAGCCAATAAATCTACTCAAGACGCAACATGCTTTAACCGCACGCTATGCACGATCAAGATTGATGTAAAACAGCCGATAAAATGTAACTCATCGTTTAATGTACATATTAGATCAGTTTTATATTAACAAATGATGGGCTAAACATGATATAAGGCCAATCTAGATCAATCCCAATCGGATAGAGTGATATTGCTGTAATTTAGATGAATAATGAAAGCAATAAGCAATATCGGTAACTTAATGAATATACCAAAGACTGTCATCCTAAGGTAGAGCCGATAACTTGACCTTGATCTAGTTCATGCAGTGGGGGTCGACCGGATCAATGCAGCCATACTTGAACTAGGTAAGAATCGATAACTAACTTATACTAGAGTCGCCGTGGAGGTCGACTAGATCGATGCAGTCGTACGAACAGAGGTATAAGCCATGACGATACTTACAACAAGCAGTGGAGGTCGATCAGATCGATGCAGTCGTACTTGCTGAAGAACTCGCCGAGATCTACTCTACTCCTACTCCTAAGGGGTGGCTGGAGCCAAAAAAGTAAATGACTTGTATATAGCCGGGTTTCGGTATTTATACTCAGAGTCTAAACATGAATCCTACTTGATCATGATTTGATACAATCTTCGGTATAAATGAAAACATTCCTAATTTAAGATAACTTAGACTTTAATCTTTCCCCTTTTATAGAGTCCATCATGTTTCGTCTTGGCGCTAATCGTAGCCTTTGTCATTATCTGCCAGCGCTGCCTGAAGAAAGTTGATTCTAGTGCTGCATTCAAATAAGCTAATTCCATCTGCACGTAATTGCTTCCTTGATGACTTGATCTTAGGAGCTTTTAAGTCTCTGCAAGACTCCTTCCAAATTTTGGTGTAAACAGTTATGATTCATTTATAACCTTCATTGATGATTATTCTTGTTTTGGCTATATTTATCCAATTAAGGAAAGATCAAAAGCATTGGATAAATTTAAGATATTTAAGGCTGAAGTAGAAAATCAGCACAACTTAAAGATTAAGGTAGTAAGGTCCGACCATGGGGGAGAGTACTATGGTTGACACACCCCATATGGCCAAGTTCCTGGACCCTTTGCAAGGTTCTTAAAGGAAAATGGCATAGTAGCCTAGTATTCTACACCAGGCGAGCCTCAGCAGAATGGAGTAGCTAAAAGACGCAACCGTACCTTAATGAATATAGTGAGAAGCATGATAAGTTACTCTACCTTACCGATAAGTTTATGGATGGAGGTGTTAAAAACGCCATTCATATTCTTAATCGAGTGCCAAGCAAGTCGATACCTAAAACGCCGTATGAGTTGTGGACAGCAAAGGAACCCTCACTTAACTATTTACGTGTGTGGGTTGTCTAGCTGAGGCAAAAGTTTTTAACTCAAACATAGGGAAGCTAGACACCAAGACAGTCAGTTGTCATTTCATTGGCTATCCAGAAAACTCAAAAGGTTGTCGCTTCTATTGTCCTGACAGACAAACGAAGTTTGTAGAAACATGACATGCTGTCTTCTTGGAGTATAATAAGATCAGGGGAAGCATGGTAGCGTGAGAAATTAGTTTTGAAGAGAAGCAGGTGTACGTCCCCACTCCTATGGTTTAGGAGCCATTCTTCATGCTACCTATTATTGTTGTACCAACAGTGCAAGACACTGTAGTAACAACACATGTTGTTAGTTCTCCTGTGGCAACAATGAATGAACATGAGAAACATGTCCTTCAGGATCCCCAAGAACCCATTGTCACACATGAGGGAGAGCAACAACAGCCTTATATAGAACAAGCATCATCTAACGAGGCCCCTAGAAGGTCTTAAAGAGTCAGGAGATCAGCCATTCCTGATGACTATGAAGTTTATGAATGTGGGGAATTTCAAATGGAGGGTGATCCCACCTCATTTGAAGAAGCTATGAGAAGCACTCACTCATCCAAGTGGCTTGAAGCCATGGAAGATGAAATGAAATCAATGAAAACTAACTGTTGGGTTCATAAACCCAAGGTCCCTCATGGACCGGCCTCCCAACAAAGGCTTGGCCCAGCAGACCACGTTGCAAACAAATGCACAACTCTTGGGCCAGCCCAAGTATCTAAAACAATAGGCTAGAAGGCGATCCAATATCCGACCGGAAGGCCTGGCCGAGGAGGAATGGCGCCCGCTTCTGACTCTGGCCTGCCTCTCCAACCGGAGCATGAATGCCCGCTCGGTAGGGACCAGGAAATGGATGGAGAAAGTAAGGCAGGGCGCACAAGTCAACCGTAATACCAAGGACCATACCTTGTACACCTATAGGACAATACCCTATGACCTCCCTGGAATGACATAACCCGAGCAGTGTTGTAGGCGCCAATATTTTCCCCTACAGTGTTATGGGCGCCATCAACTCCCATACCAGACAAATACGGTAAGGCTCCCCCCACGTGCCTCTGAGGCATCGACAGTGTTGTGGGCGCCGACATTTACCATACTAGGCGAACATGGTAAAACCCCTTGCATGCCTCCGGGTATCAATAGTATGGCAGTCACCGATGTCGACCATACCTAAAGAAGACAACACAACCTCCCACGTGCATCTGACATTCAATAGTATTGTGGGTGCCTACCATCATCCTATACCCACCAGCGTGGGCAACAAGACTTAGTAGCATACATACTCTCTCTCTCACTTGTAAGGCCATCCCCTTTATCTATAAAAGAAGATGCACTCTCTCCCAATAGATAAGTTGATTCAAATCGATCAAGTTTAATAGTACACAGCAACAGAACCACCAAGTTCAAACTACAAGCACATGCTCGGGGCTCCCGTCACTCTCGGCCCTTCAGACCAGAGTCCGACTGGACCTCTTGTACCCCCATCTTTCTCCTTTTTGTTTATAACCTCACTGCAAACTTCGAGGACCTAGGCTCAGGAATAAAGTCACCGACCGACTCAAACTAGATGTAGGGCACATTGCCTGAACTAGTATAAACCCTGTGTCATTGAGTGCTAGGCCACCTCCGATCATAACATACGACAAAACTACAAATTTTTATGTGTTGGTCACTTTCTACATTGACAGTTGGCGCCATCCATGGGGAAGACGTTGTACGTTCAACACTTTTTGGTCATCGGATGGTCTAGTTTTCTGCCACCTTCGCCATGGCGGGCTCAAGCGACATGACTCGCTTCAGCTCACTAGAGTTTCCCACACTCCCACCTGTTGGGATGCAGGTCCCACCCATCTTTGAACCATCCCTGGCCTTCCTCTTCGGAAGCCTGGACTTCATCACCGACCATCCCGGTGCCCGTCAGAGGGGCGCCCCCCGCTGGCTCTAGGACACCCAACGACTTCAACGACAAGGCGCCTGCGCTTCATTCCGAGCAAACTCTCTGCTCAAACCCCACTGTGAGTAATATACATGCTGTTATTTACTCGCTATTCACTATCTTCCACCAATTATCCGGAGGGACCCCGTTGTCCCTGCCGTGACTGCCATGTGACCGGTTCCCCTATGGCCTCACGTTCCTCTCCGATGTGTACGCTCGGGGGCTCCAAAGGATGCTGGCGCTGCCCCCTCTCATGTCCAAATTCGTGGGGATGGCGAGCTATGCTCCCACCTATTTCCTCAACCTCATGGACGACAATGTTGAGAGTGACGGCTCCAGCATCAGCGACATGGCACCTATCCACCATCCGTTCTAGGAGTGCGCTATGGCAGATGCTCCAGGACAGCCACCGGTGGTAGCGAAGTCCTTGTAGACTAACACCCCTTCAGACCCTCATGCGGGGACCCTCGCGCTCACATGAGAGCATGGCAAGGAGCTACGACAACGGTGGCAGAACCAGCCACCACCTACGCCGACACACCATGCTACGCCCCGTGCGCATAAACCGGCGAGTGGTGCCTAGGGTCGCGCCCGCTAGGTCCAGCGCAACAACATGGATGGGGGGAATAATCCCCATAGTTCACTCGGGCAGACCAGAATGTTGCCGCTGCAGAGATGCTTCTGTGTGGCCTTCCCAAGATGAATGACCCCTAGGAACAGGTGATCCACCAGAACCTCTGGGCACCGGGATGTAATCGATGTGACTCTGAAGCCCCGACCCGACGGCGATAGGCCCACAGGTCGAGGACCGCTCCTAGGCCATGACCCAAGCCCCCTCACTTTAGTCGGGGGCAGAGTCGACCCAACTGGCTCCTGCCCAGCCCACGAGTCACCACAACCTTTAGCTTGGGGCACGCTGACCAAAGCAGCTAGCAAGGCATCCCCCCGTTGTGAGTCGTGCACTAGTGCTAACCCCGATGACGCGTGGGTGCAAGCCCGCTCCTCTAACTGCCTAGCCTGTCTTGCCCCACCCATAATAGGTGGGGACAAGGCTGGTGACACCTTAGTAGGGCACGGTGACCGCATCCGCTTCGCCTCCTGTTCACTGATGGCATCTGCACTCACGGTATGCTTCCTCGGCATGGGAACATCATTGCGCCTCTCTACCACCTACTCATAGCTGGTGGACGCGGCTGCAGGATCATGATGCTTTGCCGAGGTCACAATGACCTCCTAGCTTTTCTCCTCCTTAGAGAAGATCATGTCATCCCCCACTTGTATGGGGTCCTCTGACTTGAGCTCTGACTCAACGTTGCTCCTATTTTCCTTGGCCCGCACGCACCGGGTGATCTCCTTCTCCTTCTCATGCTTCCACCGAGCCTCCTTGGCTTTCTTCTTCTTCCTAGCATCCACCGCCTCCTTCTGGGTGGCCTATCATGCCACGCCCTCTGGCCCCTTCGGAAGGTGTGGCTAGGACTTGTAAACTCCAAGTCCCTACGAAACAGGCGGCCCAATCAAAAAAGCGGGAGAACAAAGGGGAAAAGAACATGAAGTAAAGAAAGGGGAGCATACCAGTTTGAACACCACTGAGGAGTTAAGAGGTCTAGGCTTTCCATTGATGTCCTCCTTGGGCCTTACCTGTAGCACCTAGTCAAGGCAACTCCAGACCTCATCGTTCGGTAGCTCCTTCGACAACGCATGGTCAGGGTCCGTTGAGCTACTATACTTCCACATCGGCCACGTCCTCTCTGCCAGCGGAGCAACCCAACAGCGGAAGAGGGTGTGGAACACCTAAACCCCATCAAGGCCATGCCACACAAGCTTCTAGAGCTCTGCCTCAATGATCTCCACCTTATGCTTCTGCCGACTGGCAGGACCCCACAACCAACTATCAAGCCGCTCTAGCCTTCTACCGGTGAAGGGAGGGAATGGTGCCTCCGCTAGGTTCCTGATGTAGAACCATTCCCCATGCCACCCCTGATTGGAATCATAGGGGATATAAATGGGGTACGAGCCCCCCCCCCCACCTCGGTTTCTTCTATAGGGCGAAGACCCCCACCGGCACGGCCTTGGGTGAATTCCCCATCAACAAAGTTTGCCCAGAGAACATCCACCAAAAGAAGTCTATGTGTGGCTCCATCCCAAGGATGGCCTCGCACACGATGATGAAGCTGGCGATATGCAACACCCCAGTCGGATTGAGGTGCTACAGCTCCAAACCCCACTCGTTGAGGAGCCTACATAGGAACTAGTGCATGGGGTATCCTAGCCAGTGCTCGTGGAAGGCAAGGAAGGAAACCACCTCACTGGGCCGAGGTTGCGGGAAATCCTCCCTCCTAGGAGCCCTCTAGTGCACCACCTCCTTCGGCGGTAGAAACCCCTTCTCGATGAAGGCCTCCAACACTGATTCCCTCACAATGGATGACCTCTAGCCCGACATTTCACTCTGGGTTCATGAATGGATTTGTGAGTTTTCTCCTCTCCCTCGCTCTCTCCCTTTTCTCTTCTAGGAACCGCCGTGACACTCAGACGCTCTTAGCGAGAAGGAAGGAAGAGAAGAGACGGCAGATGAGGAATAGGCGAAGGAACGGGGTGAAAGCCCTCTCCCTTCTCCTACTTGAAGAAAAGGGCGCAGTAGTTGGGGAAGGCACGGTGATCGAGGAAAGGCAAAACAACAGGGGTGAAAAACCATCTCCCTTCCCCATTTAATGCAGATGGGATATGATGGAACATGCCCTAACCAATGAGACGCACCCTGCCCGATGGAACGGTGACTAATCAGACGAGATGTGGCCTAGGTATGGCCCACCACTACCGCACGACTAGGAGTGAAAACCAAAGCACCACCACACGCAGGCGGCTCTCCACCTCACCAAGCGAGACTTGGAAAAACTCAAACAACGGGATCTCCGCCAGGAGAGACCATCGTGCTTCCTAAGTCAATCGAACGGCTTAGGAAACCACCCAGAGACACGTAAGGGGCAAAGGGACGCCCCATATAAGCCATGCCAACTCTATCACGAACAACGAGCATAGGTCCCGGTCGGACATTTCCGATTGGAGCTCTTCAAACCCCGTCACTCGAGTCATCAAGGTAACATTACCGACCCCCGCTCTTTCTTTATAAATCATTCATACATCGATACATGCATTCATTCCATATGCCCGTGCCTTCGGACGATTCTACTCAAATCGCCCGGGGGCTCAGGAACTAAAGCATTATGTATGCAGTCAAACGCATCACAACGCTCCATGTTGTGTCATGAAGCGGTTGTTGCCTCATTCAACATGAGCAACGACCGATTGGGGTTCAAAGGTCAGCCCACCAAGGGTTCAAGGCCACCTCGTGTTAAACAGAGCCAGGGGAGAAAACACAGATAAGCCCCGTGCAGCCCTCGCCCAGTCTTCCTCAAAGCGGATAGGGTCATCTTAACCTTCTTGTTCGATCCTAAACCTCTACCAAACCCACAGAATCTCCATCGAGGGGAGGCCAGCGGGCACCCGGGTCGGTCTCCGGAATGATCTAGGCATCTGCCGGGTTGTAGGTTAAGGAGCAGTGGAATGCCACAAGAGGGCTATGCTGACCCCGTCGTGAACGACGGACCCAGATTCCACTCGATCATACCCGTTAGCGAGCTCATTGAGCGCATCACTTGAGCCCGAGCAATCGAGGCAAGTGACAAAGCTCAACCCCTCCGGTTGTGAGAAACTGAGGACAGTGTAACACACAAAAGACAAACCGACCCCTACCAAGCCCAATGGGGCTTAGGCGCTCAAGATCCCTAAAATAAACTGCCTCGGCTATGCAGGCTGCATTGACTCCAGGATCCACGAGCTTCACCTCGCCCAATCCCTAAACTAACTACCTTAGCTGTGTGGGCTATACTGATGCTAGGATCTGTGAGCTTCGCCTCACCTGATACCTAAACTAACTGCCTCGGCTGCGTAGGCTACACCGACGCCAGGATCCGCGAGCTCCGCCTCACCAGATCCCTAAAACTAACTGCCTTAGCTACATAGGCTGCACCGACACCAGGATCCACGAGCTCTATCTCACCCGATCCCTAAACTAACTGCCTCGACTGTGTGGGCTACACCAATGCCAGGATCCATGAGCTCCGCCTCACTTGATCCCTAAACTAACTGCCTTGGTTGCATGGGCTGCACCGATGCTAGGATCCACGAGCTCTACCTCGCTCGATCCCTAAACTAACTGCCTCGGCTGCATGGGCTGCACTGACACTAGGATGACTCTGTCTCAACTAAAATACACGCACACACACCCGCTGACAAAACCCCCTAGACAATTCTGCCTGAATCGCCCGAGGGCTCAGGGGCTACACCCGCGGGTGCGCTCGCGTGCACCCACCATCAAGATAAAGATCCCCCAGACAATTCTACCCGAATCACCGAGGACTCAGGGGCTCCTGTCGGGTTCATAAACCTAGGGTCCCTCATGGACCGACCTCCCAACAAAGGCTCAGCCCGGTAGACCACATTGCGAACCAACACGCAACACTTGGGCTGGCCCAAGTACCTAAAATGATAGGCCAGAAGGGCAATCCAATCTCCAACCAGAAGGCCTGGTCGAGGAGGAACGACGCCCGCTTCCAACTCTAGCCCGCCTCTCCGACCGGAGCGCTTGTTTCAGTCTCTAGCCCACCTTCGAACGCCCTCTCCGACTGAAAGGCCTGGCCAAAACACCACTTCCGACTCTGACCCGCATCTCCGACCGAGAATGCATCGAACCTCTGCTTACAGCTCGTCTCCAACTAGCACAATCAGAGCCGACTGGGACTGACCGATCGGGGACGTCTGCTCGGTAGGGACCAGGAAATAGACGAAGAAAGTAAGGAAGGGCGCACAAGTCAACAACAATACCAAAGACCGTACCCTGTACATCAATAGGACAGTACCCTATGACCTCCCTGGCGTGACAAAACCCGAGCAGTGTTGTAGGCGCCGACATTTTCCCCTACAGTGTTGTGGGTGCCATCAACTCCCATACTAGACAAATACGGTAAGGCTCCCCCCACGTACCTCTGAGGCATCGACAGTGTTGTGGGCGTCGGCATTTACCATACTAGGCGAACATCGTAAAACCCCTTGCGTGCCTCCGGGTATCAACAGTATGGTAGGCATCGACGTCTGCCATACCTGAAGAAGACAACACAACCTCCCACGTACATCTGGCATTCAACAGTATTGTGGGCACCTACCATCATCCTATACCCGCCAGCATGGGCAATAAGACTTAGTAGCATACGTACTCTCTCCCTCTCACTTGTAAGGCTATCTCCTTCATCTATAAAAGGGGATGCGCACTCTCCCAATAGATAAGTTGATTCAGATCGATCAATTTTACTAGTACACAGCAACAGAACCACCAGGTTCAAACTACAAGCACACGCTCAAACAATTAGCACATAGTGAGGCTCCCGTCACTCTTGGCCCTTCAGACCAGAGTCCGACCGGACCTCTTGTACCCCCATCT
Organism: Miscanthus floridulus; assembly: GCF_019320115.1. Classification (NCBI taxonomy): domain Eukaryota; kingdom Viridiplantae; phylum Streptophyta; class Magnoliopsida; order Poales; family Poaceae; genus Miscanthus; species Miscanthus floridulus. The sequence goes on from NC_089597.1 coordinate 127,608,556, forward strand.
TTCTTTTTCTTGTTTGTAACCCCACAACAAACTTCGAGCACCTAGGCTCAGGAATAAAGTCATCGACCGACTCAAACTGGACGTAGGGCACGTTGCCTGAACCAGTATAAATCCTATGTCATTGAGTGCTAGGCCACCTCTGATCACAATGTACGACAAAACTATAAATATTTACGTGTTGGTCACTTTCTGCATTGACACCGACCATGTTTGGGACTTAGAAATAATTCCTAAAGGAGCCAAGATAGTATGTTGTAAATGGGTCTATAAAACTAAACATGACTCTAAAGGAAATATAGAAAAATTCAAAGCGTGACTTATGGCGAAAGGCTTCATGCAAAGAGAAGGTATAGATTATAATGAGATATTTTCTCCAGTCTCATGTAAGGATTCTTTTAGAATCATAATGGCGCTTGTAGCACAGTACGATTTAGAATTACATCAGATGGATGTAAAGACGACATTCCTAAATAGGGATCTGGAGGAAAATGTTTACATGGCACAAATCAAAAGGCTTTGTTGTGGAAGGAAAAGAACGCACGGGATGCCGCCTGAAGAAATCTATTTACGGATTAAAACAAACTTTGAGACAGTGGTATTTGAAGTTTGATAGTACAATAAGAAAGTTTGGGTTTCAAAAAAATATAGAGGACAATTGCATTTATGCAAAGTTCAAGAATGAGAAATACATTTTTCTAGTCTTGTATATGGATGACATCTTGCTCGCTAGCAGTGATGTTAATCTACTACTAGAAACAAAGAAGTTCTTATCCTCAAAGTTTGATATGAAGGATCTCGGTGAAGCTTCGTTTGTCCTAGGAATAGAGATTCATCAAGATAGAGAAAAGGGGGTTTTATGATTATCACAAAAGGCATACTTAGAAAAAGTTCTAAAGAAATACAGTTTGCAAAATTGTAAGTCTTCACCTGCTCCCATAGTCAAGGGCGACAGATATGAGGAATTTCAATGTCCCAGGAACCAATATGAGATCGATCAAATGAAGGCGGTTCCATATAGTTCAGCTATCGAAAGTTTACAGTATGCTCAAGTGTGTACTCGCCCTGACTTAGCATTTGTTATCGGGTTACTTGGCAAATATCAGAGTAATCCAGAAATAGAACACTGAAAATTAGTAAAGAAAGTTTTGCGTTACCTACAAGGTATGAAGGGCCTCATGCTAACGTACAGAAGATCTGATTCCCTGCACATAGAGGGGTATACAGATTCTGATTATGCGGGAGATGACAGAAAATCCACGTCAGGATACATATTCACTCTCACAGGAGGAGCTATATCGTGGAAAAGCTCAAAGCAAACTGTCACTACATCGTTCATAATGTATGTCGAGTTTATAGCATGTTATGAGGCCACAGGGCAGGTGAATTGGCTGAAGAAATTCATGCCTGAGTTGAAAATGGTAGACAACATAAATAAACCACTCAAGTTATACTGCGATAACAATCTAGTAGTATGTTATGCTCACAACAATGTGTCAAGTGGCGCTGCCAAACACATTGACATAAAGTATTATGTTGTGAAAGATAAAGTCTGAGATCATATAATTAGTCTTGAGCATATAAGAACAGAAAAGATGCTCGTAGATCCGCTTACAAAAGGCTTACCACCCAGCATGTTCAGAGAACACTTAGCCGACATAGGTTTAAGGAAAAGCCTATGATTCCTAGATAATAAGAGCCTAGTTGAGAATCTGTTTCAAGACAGAGAGGTGCATTGTAGCTGTTTAATCTAATGGCAACTAACCGTGACGATGAGGCACGCTCTATGTACTGATCTGTGATGGAATGGGAATAAGATAAAGTAAGTAAGTTGAGTTTAAGTCATAAGGTGAGATTAAAAGGAAGAAGGCGGCTGCCGCGTGTGTTAGGGTTCGTCGAAGCTCTGGCGAACCCTGGCACCCAAGGGGGGGCGATTGTTAGCGGCGGGGGCGAGCACGACGAGGAGGACGGGTCGAGGAGCGGGAGGTGCTTGACGGCAAGGTCGACGACGAGGCAGTCGGCGGCAGGGAAGGAGGTGGGGGTGGGCGAGGAAGGGCGCCCGCGAGAGATAGACGAAGGTCGCGCGCTCCCCTGAGTGCGCGACCGATCGCGCCTTAACGTCCTCCTTTACCTTGTACATACAATAAATAAACACCTAAAATATCGTTTCTCTCTTCTGGCTCGAAAACGACTGAAATGTTTGTCACTGATCTTCGTGTAAAAATTTAGCACAAATTTTACCGATTCTAACCTAAAATAATATCAACTGTCATGTCCAAACGTGCCCTAAATATCATTGGACATGGAAAAAGATCAAATGTGGCGAGCAGGTATGGCCCGCACACAAACGAAAAATTTTGTGTCTCGTACACCGGACAATATCCAAATAGCTCCGTGGAATCCGAGCCCACACAATCGGGACCGCGCGTTCTAGATCCGACGGCCCGAAGCGAGACGACTACCGCCGCGGGGAGAAGCCGTGTGCGGCTGCAGCCCGTAGGAGGCTAAGACTGACTCCAACCATGAGACCCAAATACAACACCTATATCTCGGTTTGGGTCCGGCATAGGGAAAAAAGTCACCACCCAAAAGTGAGCCTCTCCAACAACCGCAAACGCAAAAGCCCCCAAATCCGCCGGAGGTCGCCGCCTCGTTCGTCCAGGACCGCGCCAAGGACATCCTCGTCGTCGTCTCCGGCCTCCTCTTCGGCCTCGGCTGCGGAGCCCTCACCGCCGCGTCCATGTACCTCGTCTGGTCGCTCCTCGTCTCCACGCGCGCTGCTCCTCCAACACCGGCGGCGGGTGCGGGCGAGCTCCGCCCCGGCGCGGAGGACCCCGGATCCCCGCTCCCCGACGACCGCGCCCCGCTCCCTGCCTCGCCGCGCGCTCCTCCTCCAACACCGGCGGCGGGCGCGGGCGAGCTCCGCCTCGGCCATGGCGCGGACGAGCTTCGCTTCTGCGCGGGCTCGGGCGAGCTCCGCCTCGGCCACGGCGCGGACGAGCTCCGCCTGTGCGCGGGCCCGGGCGAGCTCCGCCTCTGCCACGGTGCGGGCGAGCTCCGCCTCTGCGCGCGGGCGAGCTCGGCGCGGGCGAGCTTCGCTTCTGCGCTGGCGAGCTCGGCGATTTGCGTAGAGAGGAAAGAGGGGACGCTTTTTTGCCTAGCGTTCAGGGGAGCAGCAAAAATACGTCGGGTGTATGGGTTGCTGTTGGACGATGATTTTAGAAGGCAGGAAAAAAAATGTGCGGGACGTAAAAATGGGTCTGGGAGACGGTCTAATAATTGGCGGCCCGGGTTTCGCCCTCTCTCACCCATCACCGCGAAGAACGCAAAACACAAGTAGGGTTAGGAAGGCGACGCGGCGGCGGGCGGCGAGCGGCGAGCGGCGAGAGCGTGAGGAGGAGGAGGAGGAGGGGTCGGCCATGACGGGGAAGGCGAAGCCGAAGAAGCACACGGCGAAGGAGATCGCCGCGAAGATCGCCGCGGCGACGACGAACCGCGGCGGCGGCAAGGCTGGGCAGGCGGACCGGCTGGGGCAGGACAAGGGCGGGCACGCGAAGCTGGCGTGCCCACTCTGCCGCATCCCGGCGCCCGACATCAAGTCTATGCAGATCCACCATGAGGCGCGCCACCCCAAGCTTCCCTTCGAGCCGGAGAAGCTCGTCAACCTGCACTCCTCCGCCCCCGCCCCCGCCGCCGCCGCCGAGGCCACCACCTCCAAGCCCAAGCCCGGCGTCCGCGGCAGCCTCAAGAAGTAGCTTGCTGGCTGGCTTGCCTGCCTGCTTGGGGTAATTCCCTTCAATTTCAATCCCATCCACCGACCCGATCTATAAACAATCAAACTACCGACCGCTGGACTCCGGTCCGGTGGTGGCTGCCGCAGTCGGCCTGCGGTGTACTGTTAGTCTGCTGCTGCTTTTCGTTGTCATACTGCTGGTACATGTGTTATGTGATAGATGTGTCAACTATATCTCGTCGCCGGCAACTCTGGCATGTTTAAGTATGTGTTGCTGCTCCGTGATGCCAGCGACGGCTGCTAGTAATGTTAATGTCGATCGGGTCTCCTTGAACAATGGCGGAAATCTGTTGCTTGTTTACTTTCTTTTAATGGCAAGTAAAGTTTATGAATTGGGAATTCTTTTGTTCGCTGTTTAATACTGTCAGCTGAGGGTTACGGGTTTCATTTTCGTGAGGCGGATCTTATCTTGTCATAGGTATAAATAATTCGTATTGTTGGATGTGCTCGGCTAGCCCAAATCTTCACCTGCTTTGCTTATGCCTTGGACTAGCGAGGCGAGTTACCTTTGTTTACGACTGGACAATTGTTAGGCCTAGTTGTTATTGGTTTGTGACTAGAAATGAAAGGCAGTTGTCTAGTTTGAGTCATATGCAAATGCTGGAGTTCGTTAGTGATTTCAGTTCCTCACCACATGGTTAAGTATATGTCTTGAGTTCATCGCTAGACTATGTTTAGTATTTTTGCATGGGTACTGGTTTCCTAGATCCCAACATCCAAAGTGCTGAAAGGCATTCATGAGAGATGAATAACGTAACGGATAACCAATTAACCATGCACTCCCTCCCACCTTTTATATTTTGAGCTAACCGACATAAAAGGCGGGAGGGAGTATCTTTTGTTTAAAATGCTGGAGTAACGCCATATTAATGACAGTCTTCCTGAGACAGTTGGCTGCCTGGCTGGCTTGCTTGCCTGTTTGGGGTAATTCCCTTCAATTTCAATCTGATCCACCAACCTGATCTATAATGAATCAAACTACCGGCCTCCGGTCCGGTGGCGGCTGCCGCAGTCGGCCTGCGGCGTACTGTTAGTCTGCTGCTGCTTTTCGTTGTTATACTGTTGGTACATGTGTCATGTGATAGATGTGTCAACTATATATCAATCTCGTCACCGGCAACAATGGCATGTTTAACTATGTGTCGCTGCTCTGATGCCGGCGACGGCTGCTAGTACTGTTGATGTTGATTGGGTCTCCTTGAACAATGGCTGAAATCTATTGCTTGTTTACTTTCATCTATCTAATGGCAAGTAAAGTTAATGAATTGGGAATTCTTTTGTTCGTTGTTTAATACTGTCAGCTGAGAGTTAAGGGTTTCATTTTCATGATGTAGATCTTATCTTGTCATAGTAGGTATAAATAAATCGTATTGTTGGATAAGCTTGGCTAGCCCAAATCTTCAGCTGCTTTGCTTATGCCTTGGACGAGCGAGGAGGGTTGCCTTTGTTTACGACTGGCCAATTGTTAGGGGCCTAGTTGTTAGGTTTATGTATTGTGACTAGAAATGAAAGGCATTTGTCTAGTTTGAGTCATGCAAATGCTGGAGTTTGTTACTGATTTCAGTTCCTCTTCACATGGTTAAGTATATGTCTTGAGTTGGTTGCTAGACTAAGTTTACTATTTTTGCATGGGTACTAGTTTCCTAGATCCCAACTTCCAAAGTGCTGAAAGGTATTCATGAGAGATGAGTAACGTAATGGATAAGCAATTAACCATGTACTCCCACCCTCCTTTTATATTTTGAGCTAACCGCCGCTAACCGACATAAAAGGCGGGAGGGAGTATCTTTTGTTTAAAATGCTGGGGTGACGCCATATTAATGACTATGCTAATTATTTGTTGTTGTCTTCCTGAGAGAATTGTTTGCTCACGAGTATAAGCAGCACTTCTGACAATATTTCCTCACCAGACTGTCATTTGAAGTTGGATATGTCGTTTCAGCGATGTACAGATTTTAGGGTCTTCCAAGCCTCAAGCTTACAATTACCCCCTCAATGTAACTGAACATTTATTCATTTGCTTGGTAACTTTAGTGCTTCCGTGATTGATTAATTGTATACTACTTCATACCAGCAAGCATAACCTTCTGTAAAGTGAACCATTCAATTTTAGGTAATAATGCAATAGTATGGTTAGTGGTGTTTGAGGCTTTGGGGTATGACAGCACTTGCCATCTTTTTTCTTTTTGGATGGTGTTTGCTGCTGCCTGCTAGGCGTGTCCGGCACATGGTTTGAAGCATTTTTTGGGGGGCGTTGGGGGGTAAGAGCACTTGCAATCTTTTATTTTGTTGGATTGGATGTCATGAATTTGTCACCAAATACTGTTTGTTGACTCGTGGTTGAAGCAATTTAAGTTACCGAGTTTTATTTGCTTTGAACGCTATACTTAAACTATGTTCTTTGTTGAAAATCTGATATATGGCCTTTGGATCCAGCAACCAATCGTTCTAAAATATGATACATGGTCTTTGGAGTATCATTTATCGTTGTTTTTTAGTGGTTCAATTCTGTCGTCACAGAACACTTGTTCACCAGCTTTGTCTATGCCCTTGGACTAGTTAGGAGAATTGCCTCTGTTTACAAATGGATAATTGATAGGCCTACCTGATCTTATGGTTTTTTTTTGTACCTTCATCACCTTAAAAAACAAATCACCTTGTATTGTGTTTGTGTGCCACCATGCTTCTATTGCGACTAGAACTCTAGAAGTTTTTTTTTTGTGTGTGTTGTTTGTTTGTTTGTGTGGGTGGGGGTAGGCGCAAATGCAAATGTTAGATTGCAGTCAATGGACATCTACAATACTTTTGTTCATCTGGAGCAACTACTACCTCTATCCGTGAAAGGAAGCAACTATGGTATGCGTGCCAGTTAAAGTATTTCACATTTGACCATGTTTATAGTAAATAGTATTCAGATTTATAACTCCAAAATAATTTATTATAAAAATATATTTTGTAATTAATCTAATGATGTCTATTTGATATTATAAATATTTATATTTTTTAACTATAATTAGTCAAAATTGAAGTACTAAACCATGACACTGTTTCAGAATTGTATTCTTTTGCGGATGGAGGGAGTACATGTCTTGAATTTGCCGTTTAGCCAAACATTGCACAAGCCTAACATGATCCTTTGAATACAAAGCCCCACACGATGTTCTCAAGTGCATTCATAGGAGACGAATACCGTATCCAGTGTATCTTTTGTTTAAGTTTGTTAGTATGCAGATAAATATAAGCCATGATGTGTAGTTTCGACTTCGCTTCGGATAATTGTTTGCTCAGAGTAAAGATTACTGCATTTGATATTATTGCATCACCAGAGTGGAAAATGTGTGAACATTTTATCCATGTTTAGTATCCTAACTCTGACCGGGCTGACCTGTCCTACACTAATTCGGTCCAAGTGTGCTGAAACTCGGGTGAATTTTGCCCATCTCGGCGGGCCCAAATTGAAACAACATTGAGACGGCAAAAATATCTGTCAAATTTGAATTTTTATTGGAGCCTAATGCCCAAAGAAGCTTTTAAATCCCCCCTTGGTATAAAAGTGCAGGCCTATCAAATTGTAATCGGTTCGACGCCCGTCTTTACGCTCTATTTGATCCTTTCAGCCATAATATTCCTTATGATTAATCTACAAAATAAGATCCCACATGATTAGGTTCTAATGAAGAAAAAATGATTACATGTGGATCCTAAACGTTATACAAACAATTGTGACAAGATTAGTTTTGGCTATCTCCAGATAAAGTTAACCTAACATTTTTTTTCCTCTGCCAATTAAATATGACTTACCAATTGCGTCACAAACAAAACATACCCCTATGAGACGACTAGACAACCTCACCCTAGCACAACCCGCAACCCACGGTCCCACACATCTTACAACATGTCATACGGAAGGGATAACCTAGGGCGTTCTTCTAGGTGCGTGTTGACGCTAAAAATCAACACAGGAGTCACCCGATGACTAATCTAATCTAAATAAATATGTTATTTTACTTGTTTCCGGCGGGCAAAAGTTTAGCCCCGTCACATCCATTCTTTGATACCAATTAGAAGTATTAAACATAGGCTAATTATAAAACTAATTACACATATTGAGGCTAATTTGCGAGATGAATCTATTAAATCTAATTAGTCCATGATTTCACAATGTGGCGATCGTCCAGCACTGGCTGCACGCCGGAGAACCTGACCCGTTCTATGACCCGCTCAACGACTACGTTACAGAAAAATGTTCACGCTGCCGAAAAATGCAGCAAAAAAAGATTCAACGCTGGGGTTCAAACCCAGGCCTTTGAGCTAAGTTACGTGCGTCCTAACCAGCTAAACCACAATAGAATTTTTGCATATTTCTCGGAACAATTATACTTGTTTTATTTCAAATGTCAAGATCTATGGGGTAACAGCTCGGCGCCAAGATTTACGGCGCTGAGTTCAGCGCCAGGTCACCTCCACGTCCGACGCCTCGCCAAGACCTCGGCATCATTGGCCATGGCGCCGAATGTGTTTCCTCGGCGTCAAAAGTCATGGCGCCGAGGTGAGGGTACATAAACGAAAATCAAACCACCACGGTCTATTTGTGAATATTTTTTTTAAAAGGCTGAAAAATAAAAAATTGTGTCGGCCTGGCCGGGGTCTGTTGGATCAGCGCGTGATAAATGCTGGTGTCCTCTACCTTGCTGTGCGTTGTCTGTATGTGTGCTGAGGGCATGCACTGCGCTTGCTATGCGAGATGCTGCTGGATGAGTGTATGAGCTGCTGATACTTGCTGTTGCCCAAGCCTGATGAAGAAGGAGATGGGAGGTGGACCCACGATGTCGCGGTGGTGCGCACGCACTATGGTCGGCGAGGGGGTCTGGGCACGGGTGCGCTGCGGCGGTAGTGGCGGGGCTGGTGCACGCAGGCGCTGTCGGGCGAGGGCGAGGGGAGTGCGCGCGAGGGAGAGAGGTGGGGGACAGTTAGAGATATTCACATGGTGGCGTGCAGAGTAAGAGTGCAAAGAGAGGTGCAGCTCTGATGACTTTGAGATAGGTGTTGTTAGGATCGATGTGAGTACCTTTCTGTGTAATCCGTAGATCCGAGTAGGCTCCTAGCCCTTCAGTAGATGCACCGCAGCCAGTGTCGTGGTGTAGAAGACGTCCAGCGCCGGCGGGATGAAGTCTAGTGACGCCGGCGGTGTCCTGCAGTGGGAGACGACGGTGGTTGGGGCACATCCCGTCGCTGGCAGCAGCTCTTTAGATCGGTATTAGGGTTTGTCTGTAGGTGGGTGTGGCGGCTCCGGTCAACCTCGTTGTCCGAGCTCTCACCCCCCACCTTCCTTTTATGTGTGCTGTGCGACAGGGGCCCACCAACCGAATTAGGGTTGGGCTCCCCCGATCAGGGAGCAGAGATAAGGGCCCGGCCTATTGGTAGAGATCAACTAACATTCTCCCCCTTGATCTCATTCCATCTTTTACTTTCATATCATTTACTTTTGTTCATTCCATTACAGATTAGCTCATAGAGCATGTCTCATCATCACGGTCCATTGCCGATAGACTTAACAGCTACAACTCACTACTCTGTTCTGAAATAGATACTTATCTTTGGGCCTTCTTTTGTCCAGGAATATTTTAGGCTTTCCCTTAAACCCAAGCTAGCTACATGTTCTCTGAACACCATGTCCTCTGAACATGTTGGGTGGTAAGCCTTTTGTAAGCGGATCCGCAAGCATCCTTTCTGTTCTTATATGCTCAAGACTTATGACTTGATCCCAGACTTTATCTTTCACAACATAATACTCTATGTCAATGTGTTTTGGCAGCACCACTTGACTTATGTTGTGAGCATCATGTACTGCCAGATCATAACCGCAGTATTACTTTAGTGGTCTATAGATGTCGTCAATCACCTTCAAACCGGGTATGAACTTCTTTAGTTAGTTCACCTGCCCGTTGCCTCATATCATGCTACAAACTGTCATACATTGTGGACGATGTAGTGACGGTTTGCTTTGAGCTTTTCCATGAAATAACTCCACTTTACGAGATGATAGAAAATCCACGTCTGGATATATATTCACTCTCGCATAATCAGAATCTGAATATCCCACCATGTGGAGTGAATCAGATCTTCTATATGTCATCATGAGGCCTTTCGTTCCTTGCAATTAATGCAAGACTTTCTTTACTAATTTCAGTGTTCTATTCCAGAATTGCTCTGGAATCTGCCAAGTAAAACCCGGTAACAAATGCCAAGTCAGGGCGCGTACATACTTGAGCATGTTGCAAGCTTCCGACAGCTGAAGCATATGGAACCACTTTTACTTTATCGATTGAGCTCATATTGGTTCCTGGGGCATTGAAAATCCCCATATCTGTCGCCCTTGACTATAGGAGCAGGTGAGGGACTACATTTGTGCATACTGAATTTCTTTAAGATCTTTTCCATGTATGCCTTTTGTGACAGTCCTTATACCCTTTTTCTTCTATCTCGGTGAATCTCAATTCCTAGAACGAACGAGGCTTCATCAAGATCTTTCATATCAAGTTTTGAGGACAAAACTTCTTTGTCTCCTATAGTAGACTGACATCACTACTAGCAAGTAAGATATCATCCACATACAGGACAAGGAAGATAAACTTCTCATTCTTAAACTTTGCATAGACACAATTGTCCTCTACATTCTCTTTTAAAACCCAAAATTCTTTATTGACTGATCAAACTTCAAGTACCACTGTCTTGAAGCTTGCTTTAATCCATAAATGGATTTCTTTAGGCGGCATCCCATTCGTTCTTTTCCTTCCATGACAAAACCTTTCGGTTGTGCCATGTAAACTTTTTTCTCTAAGTCGCTGTTGAGAAATGCCGTCTTTACATCCATATGATGTAATTCTTAATCGTAATGTGCCACTAATGCCATTATGATTCTGAAGAAAACTTTACATGGGACTAGAGAAAAAGTCTCATTGTAATCAATCCCTTCTATTTGCACAAAGCCTTTTGCCATAAGTTGGGCTTTATATCTCTCTATATTCTCTTGAGAGTCAAGTTTTGTCTTGTAGACCCATTCACAGCCTACTGTTTTGGCTCCTTTAGGAATTATTTTTAAGTCCCAAACTTTATTGGTATTCAATGATTTCATTTCATCTTCCATGGCCTCAAGCCACTTTGATGACTGATCACTACTCATGGCTTCTTCAAACGAGGCTTTGATAATCCTCCATTTGAAATTCTTTAGTGTTGTACACTTCATAATCAGCAGGAATAGCCGATTTTCTAACTCTTTGAGACCTTCTAGGGGCCTCCACATTTGACACATCTTCTGTTTGAGGCTGTTGTTGCTCCCCCTCATGTGTGGCAATTGGTTCTATTGGATCCTGAAGAACAGGTTCCTCATTTTCATTCATTGTTGCCACAGGTGGGATAACAACTGGTGCTGGCACCATAGTATCTAGCACTGTCAGTGCAGCTACAGCAGGTAGTGAGAAAATTGGCTCATGAATCATTGGAGTGGGCGCTTACACCCGCTTCACTTCAAGGTCAATTTCTCGAGCTACCATGCTCCCCTTCATCAATTCGTCCTCTAGGAAGACAGCATGTCTCGTTTCCACAAACTTTGTATATCTCTCTGGACAGTAGAAACGAAAACATTTTGACTTTTCTGTGTAGCCAAATAAATGACAACTTACTGTTTTGGGATATAACTTCCCAATATTTGGGTTAAACACTTTAGCCTCAGCAGGGCTCCCCACACACACGCAAGTGGTTAAGTGAGGGTGTTCTTTCTGTCCACAACTCATATGGTGTTTTGAACACCGACTTTCTTGATACTCTATTAAGAATATGAATGGAGGTTTTAACGCCTCCATCCATAGGCTCAACTGTAAGGTGGAGTAACTTATCATACTGCCCACCATATCCATCAGGGTACGATTGATTATTTTAGCTACTTTATTCTGCTGAGGTTCGCCTGGTATAGAATACTGGGCTACTATACCATTCTTTTAGGGTATGCCGACCGTAGTACTCCACCACGGTCAGACCTGACTATCTTTAATCTTTAATATCTTAAATTTATCCAATACATTTTTTCTTTCTTTGATTGAATAAATATAGCCATAATGGGAGTAATCATCTGTGAATGTCATGAATAAATCATAACCATCCACACTCTTTACAGGAAAGCTTACCACAGATGTCTGTGTGAATAATCTATAAAATTCCTGCGCTTCATTTAGCATCTTTCTTAGTCTCTGCACTGTTCTTAATCTGAGAGCTCTAATGGAGGAAGAATATCATTCTTAACTTGTCTTTCTATTCTCCCCCTCAAAATATGGCCTAAACGACAGTGTCATAATTTCGACAACACATCGTGAGCTCTCTTATGCCACCATTTCTAGAGTAACACTCTGTCACCAGCTGCTTTATCAGCTAAGTAGCATGTCTTTGAAGTGCCAGTGAACTGACTCTTTATTCTATCGTGGTACTCAGTGACCGTGTCACATTCTAATATTGAGCCCACAATTACAGGTTCAATCATGTTCTTTATCACAGCCAAACATTTCTTGTTGGCAGTGACCCACTTCCTATGCTCAAAAGTCATAGGAGATCTTTTGAGATTCAAAATTCCTTTCTTTAGTTGCCCAAGTGGCATCTTTTGTCTCCCTCACCGGTGCCACAAACTCAGTGGAATACGGTGAGGTGACTACCCAGTCCACCTTAGACAAGATGAGAAAACCAGGTTAAAACTTTTCTTAACATAAAATAACACATCATTTGCATGCCTTGATTCCAACGTTGGTCAAAATCAAAACATACAATTATTCTTATACACTAATTCTACATCACCGTTGGGCAGAAATAGAATTAATGCATAAATCTTTAACTTTCACAACTGTTCTTACACACTAATTCTACATCATCGTTGGACAGAAGTAGAATTAATGCATAAATCATTAAAATTAACCCCTGTTCTTATACACTAATTCTACATCACCGTTGGGCAGAAGTAGAATCAATGCATAAATCATTAACATTACGATATTGTTATTAACAACGTTGGTCAGAAAATAACAACATCGTAATTCATGACAAATCTCTTTTTCTCCAATTAAATACCACATTGGTTCAAAATAACTGGAGAATCAACAATTTCTTTAGCAGCGGAAAAACTTTCTTTTCTTGAATTTTACCCACAGGGAAAATTGATTTTCCTATTTTCTTTAATCCATTAATCATTTTCCAGAAAATAAATATTTACTGGAAAAAACTTTCTTTTTCTCCAGTTAAATACCATGTCGGTTCAAAAACACTGGAGAACTTACTTTTCTTTAGCAGCGGAAAAAAACTTTCATTCAATTTCTTGAATTTTACCCACAGGTAAAATACCTTTTTCTATTTTTCTTTTGAGCCAATTTGTATTTTCAATTTTCCAGGAAAAAGAAAAAACCAAAACTGGGCTCTTGCTTTTCCTGTGTCGGCCCAAAATGGCAAGGCGGCCCACGGCCCACGCCCGCGTGGGCGCTTCCCACGCTCTCCCCCGCGCCCAGGCCACAACCTGGGCCTGGGCCGGGAATTCGGCCTGGCGCGCGCAGCCGCCTGGGCTGAAAGCCAGCCCGCTCGATCTGAGCCGTCCGATGGGGATCGACGGCTGCGCGTCGATTTCGCGCAGTTAAAAACCCCCGACGCCGCGCGCCCGGGGAAAACCCTAGCTTCATTCGCCTCTTGCCCTTCTCTCTCTTCGCTCGCCGCTCTCTCTTCTCTCTTCCTCAACGCAGCCGCAGCCACCGAGAGGACACCGAGCGGGAGTGAGCAGCGAGCCACGGCGCCGTCGCCGGCCCCTCGCCGGCGCGCGTGCTCCCCGACGGGTGAGCACGCCGCCGTCGAGTGGCCTGGCCGCGGCGCCCCCTTGACCGAGCCCGGCGAGCAACTGCCCCCGCTCGGCACTTCTTCTCCCGCGCCGGCGAAGGGACGGTTCGCCCGGTGATTAGGGTTTGGATTTTTCTCTTCTTTTCTCTGATTTGATGTTCTTCCTTTTCTTTTCTTTGACATCCGAATGGATCTAGGGTTAGGTTCTTCTCTTCTTTGGATTTTTCTTTTCTTTTCCTTTTCGGAGTTCATCCGAATGGTTTTCATCTTTTTTTTCTTTCCCCATGCGAGTTAGGGTTAGGTTCGGTTGAACCCATCTTTTCCTCTTTGTTCTTTTCTTTTCGCTTGAATTTCCCGAACAGATTATCCCCGTTCTAGGGTTAGGGTTTCGGCTTTGTGAGCCTAGGGCCCTATTTCTTCTCTGATCCGAATGGATCTAGGGTTAGGGTTCGTGTGCCGACCCTTCTCTTCTTTTTCCTTTTCTGTTTTCCTTTCTTTCTTCTCGGATTGAACCGATTAGTGATGGGGATTCGTTCTAGGGTTAGGGTTCTTGAGATCCTAATCCTCTTTCTTTACTGCTTCTCTGATCCGAACGCGGATCTGTTCTTTCTCCCTGCGCGGTGGCGGTGGTGACCGGGTTCCAGTGACATTCGCCACCCCTGGTCCCTTTTCTTTGCTTTTACCCGGTTAGGGTTAGGAATACACACTTGTAACCTGTCTCTGATACCATTGTTAGGATCGATGTGAGTACCTTTCTGTGTAACCCATAGATCCGAGTAGGCTCCTAGCCCTTCAGTAGATGCACCGCAGCCAGTGTCGCGGTGTAGAAGACGTCCAGCGCCGGCGGGATGAAGTCTAGTGACGCCGGCGGTGTCCTGCAGTGGGAGACGGCGGTGGTTGGGGCACATCCCGTCGCTGGCAGCAGCTCTTTAGATCGGTATTAGGGTTTGTCTGTAGGTGGGTGTGGCGGCTCCGGTCAACCTCGTTGTCCGAGCTCTCACCCCCCACCTTCCTTTTATGTGTGCTGTGCGACAGGGGCCCACCAACCGGATTAGGGTTGGGCTCCCCCGATCAGGGAGCAGAGATAAGGGCCCAATAGGCCGTTGGGCCTATTGGTAGAGATCAACTAACAGGTGTAAGTTCGAGAGGATAGAAATAGAGCTCATATGACTTTAGTTTTCAAAATAGATTTTGAAAATATTTTTAACTGAGTGATTTTAAGATTTGAATTTTTGGAATGTTACGTTGGAGCTGGTCGATTCCATCCCTCGAGGTGGAAGCCAACGGCGCGTGAGCACCACCACCACCAGCGCAACCAGCATCAGACTTGGCTCGCCCAGGCGGGTAGGGCGCGCAACGGGCGGAGCGAGCACCACCAGCACCTGCGCCAGCGGTGGTGCGCGAGCACCAGCACCCGCATTGGCTCGGCCAGTCGAGCGACGAGCGTGATGGGCTGAAGCGAGCGGCACGGGATGTGGCACGCCACGGAAGAAGCGCGACAGCAGCGAGGCGGAGTGGACACCCAGCGTCCAGATGGGACGGAGGTCCGTGTCCTATAATTATCGATAATATATATCGATGGATTTACAGAATACGAGGAGATGTTCTCGTATCCGGCTACCCGCGCGCCGTTAATTGCAGCCAGGAAGACTAATCTGGCACAAGGACGCATACGCGTTCCGTTTTCAGGCCTCACAATTGTTCGGAATCCAACAAGATAGCAGTAGCATGGCTACTGGCGATGAAAACAGACGGAAAAAACTTATTTCTACGTCGGTTTCTATAATTTTTTTTTGTTGGAAATGGGATCATGTTAGGAAAATACGGGTTCGGAAATAGAATCAGAATACGGTAAAAAAATTCAATGGAAACGGTCGGAAGCCGAGAACTTAAGTCGGAATACCGCACATCGATCTTTATGCTCATATATATGGGGCATAATTTTGGTTAGCGTGAACAAATTATAGCATTAATACGCATAGTTTTGGTAAGACATAAATGCAATCCAAGATGAAAATAAACTAGTTAATTTAATATACCTTTGTCATAACTGTAGAACATGTATCTATGTACACAATAGTTTTTGTCGCCCTTACTAGTAAGGCTGCACAGATGAATATTGGGCCTTATTTCTGGCCGCATATGTATAAAGTAATAAAGTATAAATAGGTAGGTATATGTACTTAACTTGGGCCTGTGCCCGTAGATGTAGACTACAAGGCCACTAGCAGGAACACCAAGTACGAATGTACGATACTTGCACTTACTGCTGCCGGGCTGTCAAGTAGAGAGCAGGATTGCCATGGGCCATCACGCTTGTGGATTGGACTGTATTGTACAAGGTTTATGGGCCTTGATGAAATCCGGTAAAATCCAAAAATAAAAACGGTAAAATTCCGGCTAAATACGGAATTCCAAAAAATACGGGCAGAAAGACACCTTTCCCGTTTTAGTTCCGATTCCGGACACCTCAGCCCCGCATTCCGTACTGTTTCTAGATTTTCCTGAATATACGGAAACGGGTGGGTCAAATGTAGAATAATGCCGAGGTTTATGATTACTTTCTTCTTGTCTTGGGATAAATTTGATTCACATCTTATTCAGAAGTACAGTACTCAATGAACAGAAAACTGCAGACCAACATTTTATTAATTAATGAACGGCAGGGACGGGCAGACAAGGATAGCTACAGCCAAAGCAACTGAACGAGGCTAGCAGCCCGTGCCATCACATGCTCTCATTCCAATCCAAAAAAAAGAAACATCAAAGTGTGCAATAAAGAATCAATAAAAAATATGTATGAGTACATGATGTAAGATGCGTGTTCTTACAAAGTCTGAGGTTCAATAAAGTTTTCTGCAAGGAGAAACAAAAAAAAATCAGCATACAATTGGGTCCGAGCCAACTGTTCACCTCGGGCTGATTTTCTTCTTTTTTTTTTTTTGGTTTCTCCTCCAATGAAACTTTGTTGGACCTCAATTTTTGTTTTTGAGATTGCGTGGACCACAGTGCTTGTGTTTGTAATAAGGAACATCTATATGCATTAGTCGATATATAAGCTGGGATATTAACATATTCCCTTTTCTAAAAAAAAATGTACCCACACATATTTTCTTTTGATTTCTTCATGCATATTTTTTTTTTGAAATGTAAGCATGTAATGCTCTATATTTTCTTTTGATTTTTTTTGGTAATGGTATGAGAGCACGGGATACCACTCTGAGCACCATGTATCTATTTTTTGAAATGAACCGACAAGAGAGCTGCCTGCTATATTAAAAAGAAGGAACGTCCGAACAAGCACTGTACAACCACCTTTAAAAATAACAAACACAAAGAGCGAAAGAGGAAAAAAATAACCTCCACTGGGGGAGGTGCCGATCAAAACTGCAAACGGCAGTGGCTCACAATAGTAGCTAGGTGCTTTGCTCCCGCCATGATCCACACTCTCACCTCTTCCTTGATTTTCTGAAGCACCGCAAGGTTTGTGGATTCCACGTGTTGGAAAACTCTTGCATTTCTTTCCTTCCAAACCTCCCAACAAACTAGGATGATGATCGAGTAGAGTTCTCTCCCGCTTGCACTTGGCGCAGCTGATATGGCCGTCCACCACTTCTCAAGTGTCTCTCTAGGCGGCCAGGTATTCGGGTGCAAATTAGGGGTTGCCATCCGGGCGGCGATTTCACTCCACAAACGCTTCGTGAACCTACAGTCTTTGAAGAGGTGCAGACCCGATTCTGCATGTATCCTACAAAGTGGACAGATCCTTTGATTTGGCCAGTTCCGGGCTTCCAATCTGTCAGCGGTCCATATTCGGTTCTAAATGGCAAGCCAACTAAAGAATTTACATTTAGGCGGCACCCACGGTTTCCATATAATGGTTTCGAAGTTGTTGCGTGTTACGCCTATGAACTGGGCGTGGTAAGCCCACGAAGCGGAATATTCTCCATTTTCCTCAAATTTCCATGTAAGGGCATCTGGTGTACCCGTTCTCAACAGGATGCGCCTGGTCTCTCGCCATAAACATATTTACTCAATAAAATGTTGGGCAGAGAAGCTTGGATGCCGAAGGTTGATGTCGTATATCCAATTGTTGGCAAGTAGAGCTAGGTGCAGCTTTCTGTTTTTTCTCTTGGAGATGGAGAAGAGGTGTGGTGCTACATCATAGGGTCGTTGGCCGTTTAGCCATGCACTCTTCCAGAACGACGCCCTTTCCCCATCTCCAATTGTGAGCCTTGTAGACGCTGGAAAGAGGAGCTTGTCTACCTTGTTGCAGGGTGTTTCTTCTCCATCCCTTGGTCTATCAGTATTAGTTGACCAACCTCGCCAAAACCATCGCAACCTGAGGGCCCTAGCAAACTTCCGAAGGTGGAGGATGCTTAAGCCTCAAGAGTATTTGGGTCTTACGGATCGGGGCCAGTTCACCTTGCACTTCCCTCCAGTTGTCGCCTCGGCTCCCGCCCAAAGGAATTTCTTCCTTTGTCGATCAATGTCTTTGAGTGTTTCCTTTGGGGCACGCAATGAAGTGAGGAAGTACACCGCCTGCGAGGTGAGGACCGCTTTAACCAAGGTCAAGCGGCCTGCCGGGTTGATTTGACGCCCGTTCCAGATGGTGAGCTCGCTGATCGCTTTGTCCACCAATGGTTGGAAGTCCACTCGTTTTAGGCGTTTAACCGTTAACGGCAATCCAAGATATTTGATGGGGAAGCGTGAGACCTCCGTAGGAGAGCCAGCCATAATGTTATTTAGATTCAATCCTTCGCAGCAAATAGGGATGATTGTTAATTTCTGGAAATTTGTTTTTAGCCCTGAAGCCTCGCCGAAAAAAGTGAGGAGGTCGGTCAACGCTAACATGTCCTCCCTTGTTGGCTTGACAAAAATTGCCGTATCATCCGCGTACATCGACACTCTGAGTTAAGTCGTGCGTCGTGCTCCCCCTCAGCTTGGACAGATAGTCTTTTTCTGTTGCTAGTTCAAGTAACTTTTGCAAGGGATCCATAGCTATGACGAATAGCAAAGGCGAGAGAGGATCTCCTTGCCGCAGCTCTCTGCCATGCTTGATCGGCGCGCGTTTGGGACGCCGTTCAGCAGCACCCTCGTGGAAGAGGTGTATAGGAGCGCAGCAATCCAGTCTTGCCATCGACGGGGGAAGCCTAATATATGTAGCAGGTTAAGTAGATATTCCCATCTCATCGAGTCGAATGCTTTTGTGATGTCAAGCTTGAGGAAGAGAGTTGGCAGCTTGGAATTGTGGTATCTTCTTGCTGCGTTGCGGACAGACATGAAATTGTCATGTATGCTTCTTTTTTTTATGAAAGCACTTTGCGCTGTGAAAATGATGGAGCTCATGCGTGGCCAACAGCTTGGCGATGATTTTGGTGAAAGAATGGATCAAGCTAATAGGTCGGAAATCAGTAATGGACTCGGCGCCTTCTTTTTTAGGAATTAAGACCACATTGGCGGAGTTTAGGATGTCCAGGTTGCCTATCCGCAATGAGTAGAATGCATTTGCGGCCTTGATAACATCAGCCTTAATGATATCCCAACAGGATTTAAAAAAGATCCCAGTGTATCCGTCTGGCCCTGGTGCTTTGTCCGACGGCATTTGGTGAACGGCGTGCTTTATTTCCTCCTCGGAGAACGGCACCTCAAGTTCACTCAGATCATGTGTCGGCAGCTGCAGTGCCTCCCAATTGATGTCAACCTGCCGCCGAGGTGGGTGTCTCATGAAGTCTGAAAAATGTTCTTGTATCACACGAGCTTTGTCATCATGGTTTATTGCCCAACCCTGGCCGTTCCTTAGCCGCTGGATATAAATTTTCCTTCTTCTCGTATTGACTTTTCGATGGAAGAATTTTGTGTTAGCATCACCTAATTTGATGGTCGACAGTCTGGATGCTTGTTTGCATCTTGCTCTTTCAATCACAGCTAGGCCGAGCACTCTTTTCTTGAGGTTTGACCATAGAAGTTGTTCAGCAGGCGTCAATTCTCTATTTTCTTTGGCAATGTCGAGCCTTAGGACCACCTCTTGCGCCATGAAGAATAGTTTTTTAGCATCCGAACTCCATGTTTTTAGCTTTTGCGAAGTGTAGAGCAGCTTGTGGTACAGGACGTGAAATGGCTCATGGTGGGAGGTCGGAGTGTCCCAAGCACGCTTGACAACTTCTTTGAACCCAGGAAGGTTGACCCAATAATTTTCAAATTTGAACGTATTAGGTCTTCTAGGCCCCGATTGGTTTGATAGTAGCAGCGGGCAATGGTCTGAGAGTGAAGTTGATAATGCATTCCAGAACGTGGTTGCTAAAAGTAGCGTCCCATTCTGCATTACAGAAGAAGCGGTCAAGTTTTGTCAGTGTGGGCCGTTGTTGCTCGTTGCTCCACGTAAACTTCCGGTTTTGTAGGCTAATCTCTGAGAGATCACATTCATCTAGCGCTTCACGGAAGTGCCGCGTGAGGCGTGGGCTCAGGTTTCTATTGTTTTTGTCCGAGGCTCTATAAATGAGGTTGAAGTCGCCCGTGATTAGCCAACGCACACCCGACGCTGGCTTTAGCCCTTTTAGTTCTTCTAGGAAGCGTAATTTGTCACCACGTCGCGATGGTCCATACACCACCGTCAGCCTGAAGGCAACGCCGGAATCCTTCAGGTGGACGCTCGCCGAGATGTGGAACTCTCCAATGACAATGTCGCTGCAGCTTGTCCGGCATCCATTCGAAAGGATGAGAATGCCTCCCCTCGTTTGTGATGGGCCCGCTGCCGGTTTGTAAGCAAACTCGCGCATCCGATAGCCACCAAGGTATGCGGCGTCGTATTGGTAAATTTGGTGCAGCTTAGTTTCTTGTAGACAAGCTATGCTGCAGGATGTTGCAGCCAAGATTTGATGGACGGTGTCTCGTCGGGCCTGCTGATTTAGCCCGCGGACGTTCCAGAATAACAGGTCTAAACTTTGTGCACACATTGTCTAAGGGGAAGCGCAAGGGTGTGCTGAAACCTGGCCGTGGGCAGCAGCAGCACCGCATCTGAAAAAATGCCGCCAGGGACTGATTGCAGCAACAGCATACTGAACGTGATCTTACTGGAGGTCAGCAACAACATCAAGTTTGTTTAAATGTAGACTAGCAGCAGCACAAATCTGAACGTGATCTTACTGAAGGCTGACATGCAGCGATTACACATACTGGAGCCAAATTTTGTAAAGTAATCTGCTGCTCTCTCTTTCTACGCGCGGCAGGGTTGGACCTTAAAAGGGCTCCCCTACTGCTGTACTGTAGCCGCTGCAGGGGTAGACGCCGAAAGGCTCCCCTACCGCACTGTAGCCACAGCAGGGGCAAGCGTCAAAGTCAGTCCTACTGTCACATCTATTCACTGTAGCAGCATGACATGTGTGTACTAGGATTAGATGGGTATAGTTATATATATAGCTTCCCACTGCAACTAAGTAAAGTGAGAGAGTTTAGTTTTGTCATCTCCTCTGTAGAGCTCTGGCCAACGCTGGTGCTTGTGCTGTGTATGTGCGCACCCTGTTCTCCCTCCCTCTTCTACCTCCAGCCATAGTGTGTGTGCGAGAACACCGGTGAGCGGTCGGCTCTCTCGTGCGCGAGATCTCGGGACCAACAAGGTATCAGAGCCGTACAAGTGCCGTCGCCGGACTAACCGTTGGCGATGACGAACGGTTTGGAGATGGGCGACAGCAACGACGCTGCTGTGGCTGCCCAGCCATGACAAGAGGTTGTCGTGCGCACGGTGCGGGGGTCAGCAGCACCAGTTGGCCGACGCTGACTCGCACCAACTATGACGAGTGGGCGATGACTATGAAGGTCAAACTCAGAGCCCAACGGCTCTGGAATGCTATTGACAAGGG